>NC_050068.2:124061368-124218868 GCF_009764565.3 Dermochelys coriacea | reverse complement strand
TGCAGTATACTTGGAGGGAGGGGAAAATCCCTAAAATCGATGTTGTTATTGTGGACCTAATAGGCTCTGCCATATTCTAGGCAGTCTAGGTTTGATAATGGCAAATTTCATTAAGATCTGTCTTGAGACAGACCACACAGTTTGAGAACCCTTTAGAAGTCAGAGTTTTTCTTCAAAAAAAATTTCAACCAATATTTTAAAAATACAATTAGGGGTCTTTTCCTTGATCATTGTGATACCTCCGGGGATGTGGAGTTATTACTATCTTTATAGTCTGGTAATGAGGGGTTACTGTCCATTCTTGGATGTGTTTTGAGTCAGACCCTAATTTGTTGTGTTGTAATGTGAGGTATGTTGATTGATGCCTGTTTCCCCACATATACCAGAAAGATTTTCTCCAACGTTGTCTTTTATTTAGATACAGAATCATATCATGTAATGAGAAAAAACACAGAAAAACACCAAAAACAAAACTCAGAGTCAATCAAAAATGTGTAACCATCATAAACTATGGAGCCATTTCTGCTTCAAATGACTGACTATATATATCAGCATGAGAATACAGTATGTGTGTTTTGTGAAGATTACAGTGTGTTGTGTTTTGACTGGAAATGGATGACAAAAACTCTGGAAAGCCTAACTAAAAAATGTCAGATTCTAATGGATTAGGGAAAGCAAGCAAGGTCTACAGTGTTTTTTTTTCCTTTTTCTCAGAATGATGCTGCTTTGCTAAAAAAAAAAATAACTAAAGCTCTTTCAGTGATAAATTGCATGAAGCTCACATAAGTGAGTGTATGAAATTTACAATACAAGAATGCAGCTGGAATCATTCAGTGTAGTTCCCTTCTTTCTTCTCCTTTAAAGAAACAAAATTAGTATTGTCAATCCCAAATATCCAAAAATCATGATCCAGGACCCACAATTCATGAGACTGTCTTACAAATTAGGAAATTTAAAAAAAAATACATTTTGATTTTTTTTATGTCCCTTCTTGTTTCTTAGCCAAGGTGCACTCAGGTCATATTTTTATCTTTTCTCTGCAATCATGAGGGCTAGTATCAGGGTTCCCTCCCCACTCTGAACTCTGGTGTACAGATGTGGGGACCCGCATGAAAGACCCCCTAAACTTATTTCTACCAACTTAGGTTAAAAACTTCCCCACAGCATAAATCCTTCCTTGTCCTTGGACAGTAATGCTGCCACCACCAAGTGAGTTAGACAAAGATTCAGGAAAAGGACCACTTGGAGTTCCTGTTTCCCCAAAATATCCCCCAAGCCCCTTCACTCCCTTTCTTGGGGAGGCTTGAGAATAATATACCAACCAAATAGGTAAAGAAGGTGGGCCCTTGGGTTTTTAGGACACTAAAAAAACAATCAGGTTCTTAAAAGCAAAACTTTATTATAAAGAAAAAGTAAAAGAAGAACCTCTGTAAAATCAGGATGGAAGGTAATTTTACAGGGTAATAAGACTTAAAACAGAGGATTGCCCTCTAGGCAAAACTTTAAGGTTACAAAAAAACAGGAATAAACCTCCTTCTTAGCATAGGGAAAATTCACAAGCTAAAACAAAAAATAATCTAATGCATTTCCTTGCTTTACTTACAATTTTTGTAATCTTAGATGCTTATTTCAGGTCCAGTTTTAAGAGAGGTTTTTTTTCCTGCATGGTCCCGCTCTCTCTCCCTATAAAGCACAAACAAAACCTCCCCCCACAGATTTGAAAGGATCTTTTTCCCTTATTGGTCCTTTTGGTCAGGTACCAACCAGGTTATTTGAGCTTCTTAACCCCTTACAGGTAAAGGAAGGATTTTATGCTACCCTTAGCTGTATGTTTATGACAGCTAGAAATTTACTCTTTTATTTAATGAAAGCTGAGCTTCTCATATAATCTCTTCAACTATCAAACATCAAATATCACAAAACTCATGATAGAGATGGCAACACTCCAATATGCAGATACCACTGGTATTTTTCATTTATTTTTGGTATTTATTTGCACTTTGGTAGCAACAAGAGATCCCAGTCAAGATCAAGGCCCCATTGTGCTAGGTACTGCAAAAACACATAGTAAAAAGATGGTCCCTTGGTCAAAGAGTTTATAAGAACAGAAGATCCAAAAGTGGATGGGAATCTGGGAGGCAGTGACCATGAGTTGGTTGAGTTCAGGATCCTGACGCAGGGAAGAAAGGTAAGCAGCAGGATACGGACCCTGGACTTCAGGAAAGCAGACTTTGACTCCCTCAGGGAACAGATGGCCAGGATCCCCTGGGGGACTAACATGAAAGGGAAGGGAGTCCAGGAGAGCTGGCTGTATTTCAAGGAATCCCTGTTGAGGTTACAGGGACAAACCATCCCGATGAGTCGAAAGAATAGTAAATATGGCAGGCGACCAGCTTGGCTTAATGGTGAAATCCTAGCGGATCTTAAACATAAAAAAGAAGCTTACAAGAAGTGGAAGGTTGGACATATGACCAGGGAAGAGTATAAAAATATTGCTCGGGCATGTAGGAAAGATATCAGGAGGGCCAAATCGCACCTGGAGCTGCAGCTAGCAAGAGATGTCAAGAGTAACAAGAAGGGTTTCTTCAGGTATGTTGGCAACAAGAAGAAAGCCAAGGAAAGTGTGGGCCCCTTACTGAATGAGGGAGGCAAGCTAGTGACAGAGGATGTGGAAAAAGCTAATGTACTCAATGCTTTTTTTGCCTCTGTTTTCACTAACAAGGTCAGCTCCCAGACTGCTGTGCTGGGCAACACAAAATGGGGAAGAGATGGCCAGCCCTCTGTAGAGATAGAGGTGGTTAGGGACTATTTAGAAAAGCTGGACGTGCACAAGTCCATGGGGCCGGACGAATTGCATCCGAGAGTGCTGAAGGAATTGGCGGCTGTGATTGCAGAGCCCTTAGCCATTATCTTTGAAAACTCGTGGCGAACGGGGGAAGTCCCGGATGACTGGAAAAAGGCTAATGTAGTGCCCATCTTTAAAAAAGGGAAGAAGGAGGATCCTGGGAACTACAGGCCGGTCAGCCTCACCTCAGTCCCTGGAAAAATCATGGAGCAGGTCCTCAAAGAATCAATCCTGAAGCACTTAGAGGAGAGGAAAGTGATCAGGAACAGTCAGCATGGATTCACCAAGGGAAGGTCATGCCTGACTAATCTAATCGCCTTTTATGATGAGATTACTGGTTCTGTGGATGAAGGGAAAGCAGTGGATGTATTGTTTCTTGACTTTAGCAAAGCTTTTGACACGGTCTCCCACAGCATTCTTGTCAGCAAGTTAAGGAAGTATGGGCTGGATGAATGCACTATAAGGTGGGTAGAAAGCTGGCTAGATTGTCGGGCTCAACGGGTAGTGATCAATGGCTCCATGTCTAGTTGGCAGCCGGTGTCAAGTGGAGTGCCCCAGGGGTCGGTCCTGGGGCCCGTTTTGTTCAATATCTTCATAAATGATCTGGAGGATGGTGTGGATTGCACTCTCAGCAAATTTGCGGATGATACTAAACTGGGAGGAGTGGTAGATACGCTGGAGGGGAGGGATAGGATACAGAAGGACCTAGACAAATTGGAGGATTGGGCCAAAAGAAATCTAATGAGGTTCAATAAGGATAAATGCAGGGTCCTGCACTTAGGATGGAAGAATCCAATGCACCGCTACAGACTAGGGACCGAATGGCTCGGCAGCAGTTCTGCGGAAAAGGACCTAGGGGTGACAGTGGACGAGAAGCTGGATATGAGTCAGCAGTGTGCCCTTGTTGCCAAGAAGGCCAATGGCATTTTGGGTTGTATAAGTAGGGGCATAGCGAGCAGATCGAGGGACGTGATCGTTCCCCTCTATTCGACACTGGTGAGGCCTCATCTGGAGTACTGTGTCCAGTTTTGGGCCCCACACTACAGGAAGGATGTGGATAAATTGGAAAGAGTACAACGAAGGGCAACGAAAATGATTAGGGGTCTAGAGCACATGACTTATGAGGAGAGGCTGAGGGAGCTGGGATTGTTTAGTCTGGAGAAGAGAAGAATGAGGGGGGATTTGATAGCTGCTTTCAACTACCTGAAAGGGGGTTTCAAAGAGGATGGCTCTAGACTGTTCTCAATGGTAGCAGATGACAGAACGAGGAGTAATGGTCTCAAGTTGCAATGGGGGAGGTTTAGATTGGATATTAGGAAAAACTTTTTCACTAAGAGGGTGGTGAAACACTGGAATGCGTTACCTAGGGAGGTGGTAGAATCTCCTTCCTTAGAGGTTTTTAAGGTCAGGCTTGACAAAGCCCTAGCTGGGATGATTTAACTGGGACTTGGTCCTGCTTTGAGCAGGGGGTTGGACTAGATGACCTTCTGGGGTCCCTTCCAACCCTGATATTCTATGATTCTATGATTCTATGATTCTAAGAATGGCCCTACTGGGTCAGACCAAAGGTCCATCTAGCCCAGTATCCTGTCTTCTGACAGTGGCCGGTGCCAGGTGCCCCAGAGGGAATGAACAGAACAAATAATCATTGGGTGATCCATCTCCGGTTGCTCATTCCCAGCTTCTGGCAAACAGAGGCTAGGAACATCATTCCTGCCCATCCTGGCTAATAGCCATTGATGGACCTATCCTCCATGCATTTATCAAGTTCTTTTTTGAACTCTTTTATAATCTTGGCCTTCACAACATCCTCTGGCAAAGGGTTCCACAGGTTGACTGTGGTTGTGTGAAGAAATACTTCCTTTTATTTGTTTTAAACCTGCTGCCTATTAATTTCATTTGATGACCCCTAGTTCTTGTGTTATGCGAAGTAGTAAACAACAATTCCTTATCTACTTTCTCTACTCCAGGCATGATTGTATAGACCTCAATCATATCTCCCCTTAGCCATCTCTTTTCCAAGCTGAAAAGTCCCAATCTTATTAATCTCTCCTCATACAGAAGCCATTCCACACCCCTAATAATTTTTGTTGCCCTTTTCTGAACCTTTTCCAATTCCAATATATCTTTTCTGAGATGGGACGACCACATCTGCACACAGTATTCAAGATGTGGTGTACCATGGATTTATATAGAGGCAACATGGTATTTTCTGTCCTATTATCTATCCGTTTCTTAATTATTCCCAGCATTCTGTTCACTTTTTTGACTGCCACCGCACATTGAGTGGATGTTTTGAGAGAACTACCCACAATGACTCCAAGATCTCTTTCTTGAGTGGTAACAGCTAATCTAGACCCCATCATTTTATGTGTATAGTTGGGATTATGCTTTCCAATGTGCATTACTTTGCATTTATCAACATTAAATTTCATCTGCCATTTTGTTGCCCAGTCACCCAGTTCTGAGAGATCCTTTTGTAGCTCTTCGCAGTCTGCCTGGGACTTAACTATCTTTAGTAATTTTGCATCATCTGCAAATTTTGCCACCTCACTGTTCACCCCTTATTCGAGATCATTTATGAATATGTTGAATAGGACTGGTCCCAGAACAGACCCCTGGGGGACACCACTATTTACCTCTCTCCATTCTGAAAACTGACCATGTATACCTACCCTTTGTTTCCTATCTTTTAATCAGTTATCAATCCATGAGAGCACCTTCCCTCTTATCCCACGGCAGCTTACTTTGAGTAAGAGCCTTTGGTGAGGAACCTTGTCAAAGGCTTTCTGAAAATCTAATTACACTATATCCACTGGATCCCCTTGGTCAATGTTTGTTGACCCCCTCAAAGAATTCTAGTAGTTTAGGGAGGCACGATTTCCCTTTATTAAAACCATGTTGACTCTTCCCCAACAAATTATGTTCATCTATATGTCTGACAATATTGTTCTTTATTATAGTTTCAACCAGTTTGCCGGGTACTGCAGTCAGGCTTACAGGCCTGTAGTTGCCGGCCTCACCTCTGGAGTCCTTTTTTAAAATTGGTGTCACATTAGCTATCCTCCAGTCATCTGGTACAGAAGCTGATTTAAATGATAGGTTACAGACTACAGTTAGTAGTTCTGCAATTTCACATTTGAGTTCTTTCAGAACTCTTAGGGAGGTTGTGGAATCTCCTTCCTTAGAAGTTTTTAAGGTCAGGTTTGACAAAGCCCTGGCTGGGATGATTTAGTTGGGGATTGGTCCTGCTTTGAGCAGGGGGTTGGACTAGATGACCTCCTGAGGTTCCTTCCAACCCTGATATTCTATGATTCAATGATTCTATGAATACCATCTGGTCCTGGTGACTTATTGCTGTTTAATTGCAGACAGCTGCAGCGGCACAGGAGCTAGCAAACAGAGCTCTAAACAGGGGAGTTTGAGTGGGAGTTCTGTTGGAGAAGAAGGTAGTTGTACTTGGTTTTGTATTTCTAGTATTTGTATTTGTGTGTGTGTAGGGGTTTTGTGCTGGGAGAGCAGCTGAGCCTGATTAGGGGGTGTGGCTTTGTGCTGAGAGAGCAGCTGAGCCCTGCCTAGGGGGCGGGGCTTCTGACTAGGGGCCCTATAAAGGTAGCCAGCCAGTCAGGCAGCAGCACAGACAGCTGCAGTGGCACAGGAGCTAGCAAACAGAGCTCTAAACAGGGGAGTTTGGATTGTGGTGCTTGTTTGGGGTTTGCTTTTGCTGGGGGGTGTGTGGTCTTTTTGGTGTGGCTCCTGTTTCCCAGATTAACAGGATTTAGGTGGGAAGGAGATGACAGATACAGAGGCAGCTGTGGGAGTGACACCTGCAGTGAAAGACACATTGAGGATGACTGGATGTGGAAGCTGTGGTATGTACATGATCCTGGAGGGGGGAACCAGTAAGAGTTTTGTCTGCATGAAATGCCGTCTGATAGAGCTGATGGAGGAAAAGATCCGAGGTTTGGAGATGCAGGTGGAAAGTCTGGTTGAGTTTAGGAAGGGGTTTGAGCAGATGATGGAGCAAAGATATGAGGTATCTGAAGGGAAAAGCTCAGACTCACAGATGGAACCAGGGCTGGGGAATTTTGAAGAGAGACTGCATGAGGAAAGTGGTCAGTGGAAACAAGTGACTCAAAGAACCAGGCAGAGAAAAAGACGGGCTAGTGAAGGAGAAATAGAGCTTAGGAACAGGTTTGCAGAGTTGGAAAATGAAGAAGGGGCTCAGCAGGTACTTGTTGAAGATGGAAGGGTAAGGAAGAAGAGAAGAGAGGCTAGCCCTATAGAAAAAGGGGAAGAGCCAAGGGAGACTACACCAAATATGAGCCCCAGGAGGATACAGGATGGGTTGAAGAAGATTGTAAGAGAAAATAGGAATGGAAAGAACTTGCAGCCAGAGGGAACAGGGGAGACACTGGAGAATAGCACTGTCACCAGGAAAAGGCAGGTCTATGTGATCGGGGACTCTTTATTAAGAAGAATAGACAGGCCTGTAACTAGAGCTGATCCAGAGAATAGAAGGGTGTGCTGTCTTCCGGGTGCTAAGATACGGGATGTAGACCTGAGGTTGAAAAGGATCCTAAAGGGAGCGGGAAAGAATCCCCTAATTATCCTTCATGTGGGAACAAATGATACGGCTAGATTCTCGCTGGAAAGTATTAAGGGAGACTATGCTAGGCTGGGGAAGACGCTTAAGGAAATTGAGGCTCAGGTGATCTTTAGTGGGATCCTTCCTGTTCCTAGAGAAGGGCAACAAAGGTCTGACAAGATTATGACTGTCAACAGATGGCTTAGGCAGTGGTGCTATAAGGAGGGCTTTGGGATGTATGACCACTGGGAGGCATTCACGGACAGAGGTCAGTTCTCTCGGGATGGACTTCATCTCAGTAGGGAAGGAAATAGACTTCTAGGATCGAGGCTGGCACAACTGATAAAGAGAGCTTTAAACTAGGAATTGGGGGGAGATGGATGGGAGATGTCCAGAAAATCTCCACGCCAGATTTTAGCATTGAGAGGGAAGCAGATGAAGTAAGAATGGATACAGCCGTGGGTAGGAGAATGTATATAAGGAGTGAGGGCGGTGTGGATACTAGTCTAATAGGTTATACTGGATGTAGAATGACTGTGCCTAATAGGGTACAAAATGTGAGCGAGGCCAAACAGCAAAAATTAAGATGTTTGTACACCAATGCGAGGAGTCTAGGTAACAAAATGGAGGAACTAGAGCTACTGGTGCAGGAAATGAAACCAGATATCATAGGGATAACAGAAACATGGTGGAATAGTAGTCATGACTGGACTACAGGTATTGAAGGGTATGTGCTCTTTAGGAAAGACAGAAACAAAGGTAAAGGGGGTGGAGTAGCATTGTATATCAATGATGAGGTAGAATGTAAAGAAATAAGAAGCAATGCAATGGATAAGACAGAGTCTGTCTGGGCAAAAATTACATTGGGGAAGAAAACTAGTAAAGCCTCTCCTACGATAGTGCTTGGGGTGTGCTATAGACCTCCGGGATCTAATTTGGATATGGATATAGCCCTTTTTAATGTCCTTAATAAAGTAAATACTAATGAAAACTGCGTGATCATGGGAGACTTTAACTTCCCAGATATAGACTGGAGGACCAGTGCTAGTAATAATAATAGGGCTCAGATTTTCCTAGATGCGATAGCTGATGGATTCCTTCATCAAGTAGTTGCTGAACCGACTAGAGGGGATGCCATTTTAGATTTAATTTTGGTGAGTAGCGAGGACCTCATAGAAGAAATGGTTGTAGGGGACAATCTTGGCTCAAGTGATCATGAGCTAATTCAGTTCAAACTAAATGGAAGGATTAACAAAAATAAATCTGCAACTAGGGTTTTTGATTTCAAAAGGGCTGACTTTCAAAAATTAAGGAAATTAGTTAGGGAAGTGGATTGGACTGAAGAACTTATGGATCTAAAGGTAGAGGAGGCCTGGGATTACTTTAAATCAAAACTGCAGAAGCTATCAGAAGCCTGTATCCCAAGAAAGGGGAAAAAATTCATAGGAGTTGTAGACCAAGCTGGATGAGCAAGCATCTTAGAGAGGTGATTAAGAAGAAGCAGAAAGCATACAGGGAGTGGAAGATGGGAGGGATCAGCAAGGAAAGCTACCTAATTGAGGTCAGAACATGTAGGGATCAAGTGAGAGAGGCTAAAAGTCGAGTAGAGTTGGACCTTGCAAAGGGAATTAAAACCAATAGTAAAAGGTTTTATAGCCATATAAATAAGAAGAAAACTAAGAAGGAAGAAGTGGGGCCGCTTAACACTGAGGATGGAGTGGAGGTTAAAGATAATCTAGGCATGGCCCAATATCTAAACAAATACTTTGCCTCAGTCTTTAATAAGGCTAAAGAGGATCTTGGGGATAATGGTAGCATGACAAATGGAAAGGAGGATATAGAGGTAGATATTACCATATCAGAGGTAGAAGCGAAACTGAAACAGCTTAATGGGACTAAATCGGGGGGCCCAGATAATCTTCATCCAAGAATATTAAAGGAATTGGCACCTGAAATTGCAAGCCCATTAGCAAGAATTTTTAATGCATCTGTAAACTCAGGAATAGTACCGAATGATTGGAGAATTGCTAATATAGTTCCTATTTTTAAGAAAGGAAAAAAAAGTGATCCGGGTAACTACAGGCCAGTTAGTTTGACATCTGTAGTATGCAAGGTCCTGGAAAAAATTTTGAAGGAGAAATTAGTTAAGGACATTGAAGTCAATGGTAAATGGGACAAAATACAACATGGTTTTACAAAAGGTAGATCGTGCCAAACCAACCTAATCTCCTTTTTTGAAAAAGTAACAGATTTTTTAGACAAAGGAAATGCAGTGGATCTAATTTACCTAGATTTCAGTAAGGCATTTGATACCATGCCACATGGGGAATTATTAGTTAAATTGGAGAAGATGGGGATCAATATTAACATCAAAAGGTGGATAAGGAACTGGTTAAAGAGGAGACTACAACGGGTCCTACTGAAAGGCGAACTGTCAGGTTGGAGGGAGGTTACCAGTGGAGTTCCTCAGGGATCGGTTTTGGGACCAATCTTATTTAATCTTTTTATTACTGACCTTGGCACAAAAAGTGGGAGTGTGCTAATAAAGTTTGCAGATGATACAAAGCTGGGAGGTATTGCCAATTCGGAGAAGGATCGGGATATTATACAGGAGGATCTGGATTACCTTGTAAACTGGACTAATAGTAATAGGATGAAATTTAATAGTGAGAAGTGTAAGGTTATGCATTTAAGGATTAATAACAAGAATTTTAGCTATAAGTTGGACGCATCAATTAGAAGTAACGGAAGAGGAGAAGGACCTTGGAGTATTGGTCGATCATAGGATGACTATGAGGTGCCAATGTGATATGGCTGTGAAAAAAGCTAATGCGGTTTTGGGATGCATCAGGAGAGGCATTTCCAGTAGGGATAAGGAGGTTTTAGTACCATTATACAAGGCACTGGTGAGACCTCACCTAGAATACTGTGTGCAGTTCTGGTCTCCCATGTTTAAAAAGGATGAATTCAAACTGGAGCAGGTACAGAGAAGGGCTACTAGGATGATCCGAGGAATGGAAAACTTGTCTTATGAAAGGAGACTTAAGGAGCTTGGCTTGTTTAGCCTAACTAAAAGAAGGTTGAGGGGAGATATGATTGCTCTCTATAAATATATCAGAGGGATAAATACAGGAGAGGGAGAGGAATTATTTCAGCTCAGCACCAATGTGGACACAAAAACAAATGGGTATAAACTGGCCACCAGGAAGTTTAGACTTGAAATCAGACGAAGGTTTTTAACCATCAGAGGAGTGAAGTTTTGGAATAGCCTTCCAAGGGAAGCAGTGGGGGCAAAAGATCTATCTGGCTTTAAGATTCTACTCGATAAGTTTATGGAGGAGATGGTATGATGGGATAATGCGATTTTTGGTAAGTAATTGATCTTTAAATATTCAGGGTAAATAGGCCAAATCCCCTGAGATGGGATATTAGATGGATGGGATCTGAGTTACTATAGACAATTCTTTCCTGGGTATCTGGCTGGTGAATCTTGCCCATATGCTCAGGGTTTAGCTGATTGCCATATTTGGGGTTGGGAAGGAATTTTCCTCCAGGGCAGATTGGAGAGGCCCTGGAGGTTTTTCGCCTTCCTCTGTAGTATGGGGCATGGTTGACTTGAGGGAGGCTTCTCTGCTCCTTGAAGTCTTTGAACCATGATTTAAGGACTTCAATAGCTCAGACATGGGTGAGGTTTTTCATAAGAGTGGGTGGGTGAGATTCTGTGGCCTGCGCTGTGCAGGAGGTCGGACTAGATGATCAGAATGGTCCCTTCTGACCTTAGTATCTATGAATCTATGAATTTATCAATTTGTTCCAAAACCTCCTCTAATGGTACCTCAATCTGGGACAGTTCCTCAGATCTGTCACCTAAAAAGAATGGCTTAGGTTTGGGAATCTTCCTCACATGCTCAGCCATGAAGACCGATGCAAAGAATTAATTTAGTTTCTCTGCAATGGCCTTATCGACCTTTAGTGCTTCTTTAGCAACTCGATCGTCCAGTAGCCCCACTGGTTGTTTAGCAGGCTTCCTGCTTCTGATGTACTTTAAAAAAAATAGCTATTACTTTTTGAGTTTTTGACTAACTGTTCCTCAAATTCTTTTTTGGCCTTCCTAATTGTATTTTTACACTTCCACTTCATTTGCCAGTGTTTATGTTCCTTTCTATTTTCCTCATTAGGATTTAACTTCCACTTTTTAAGGATGCCTTTTTGCTTCTCACTGCTTCATTTACTTTGTTGTTTAGCCACAGTGGCTCTTTTTTTGGTTCTCTTACTATGTTTTTTTAATTTGGGGTATACATTTAAGTTGAGCCTCTATTATGGTGTCTTTAAAAAGTTTCCACGCAGCTTGCAGAGATTTCACTTTTGGCACTGTACCCTTTAATTTCTGTTTAACTAACCTCCTCATTTTTGTGTAGTTCCTCTTTCTGAAATAAAATGTGACAGTGTTGGGTTGCTGTGGTGTTTTTCCCACCACAGGGATATTAAATTTAATTATATTATGGTCACTATTACCAACCGGTCCAGCTATATTCACCTCTTGGACCAGATCCTGTTCTCCACTTAGGACTAAATCAAGATTTGCCTCTCCTCTGGTGGGTTCCAGGACCAGCTGCTCCAAGAAGTAGTCATTTAAGGTGTCAAGAAACTTTATCTCTGCACCCCATCCTGAGGTGATATGTACCCAGTCAGTATGGGGATAATTGAAATCCCCCATTATTATTATTGATTTTTTTTATTTTAATAGCCTCTCTAATCTCCCTGAGCATTTCAGTCACTATCACCATCCTGGTCAGGTGGTTGGTAATATATCCCTACCACTATATTCTTATTATTAGAGCATGGAATTGCTGTCCATAGAGATTCTATGGTATAGTTTGATTCATTTATGATTTTTACTTCATTTGATTTCCTGTATCCCATTGATTATCCTCATTCCACCAAGTTTCTGTGATGCCTATTATATCAATATCCTCATTTAATACGAGGCACTCTAGTTCACCCATTTTATTATTTAGACTTCTAGCACTGGTATATAAGCACTTTAAAAACTTGTCTCCTTTTAGCTGTCTACCATTACACAATGTAATTGAATGGGACTCTTTTTTATTTGACCTTTTCTGATCAGACCCTGCCTGTATTTTATCATTTTCCATCCTCACTAGGACATAGAGATTCTCTATTAATAGATCCTCTCCTCAGGGATATCCAAACCATGTGCTCCTCCACACCTGTCAGCTTTCCTCCAGCCCTTAAAAACTGCTCTGACCTTTTTAATGTTAAGTGCAGCAATCTGGTTCCATTTTGGTTTAGGTGGAGCCCATCCTTCCTGTATAGGCTCCCCCTTTCCCAAAAGTTTCCCCAGTTCCTAATAAATCTAAACCCCTCCTCCCTCCCTATCGTCTCATCCACGCATTGAGACTCTGCAGTTCTGCCTGTGTAACTGGCCCTGCGCATGGAACTGGGAGCATCTCAGAGAATGCTATCATGGAGCTCCTGGACTTCCATCTCTTACCTAGCAGCCTAAATTTGGTCTCCAGGACCTCTCTCCTATCCTTCCCTATGTCATTGGTACCTACATCTACCATGACCACCGGCTCCTCCCCAGCACTACACATAAGTCTATCTAGATATCTTGAGAGATCCGCAACGTTCATACCAAGCAGGCAAGTCACCATGCGGTTCTCCCAGTCATTGCAAACACAGCTATCTATGTTTCTAATGATTGAATCACCCATTATTAATACCTGTCTCTTTCTAATAGCTGGAGTTCCCTCCCCCAGAGAGGTATCCTCAGTGCTAGAGGATACCACAACATCATCTGGAAGGAGGGTCCCAACTATGGGATTGTTTCCCTCTGCTCCAGTTAGATGCTCTCCTTCTCTGGGACTTTCATCCTCCTCAACAGTATAGAGGCTGTCAGACAGGGGGTGGGACCATTCTACTGTGTCCCAGAAAGTCTCATCTATGTATCTCTCTGTCTCCCTCAGCTCCTCCAGTTCAGCCACTCTGGTCTACAAAGCCCGCACATGGTCTCTGAGGGCCAGGAGCTCCTTGGACAGAATGCACACATATGCCACCTGCCCATTGGGTGCAATAAACTGGGTTACCCCCACTCTGTTGCTGGACTTCTGCTTGCATTCTCTTTTTACTCCTGAAACTGGTTCCGTTGTTGTTGTTTTGTTTATATCAGGGGATTGTTTTTGGCTTATACATTGAAAGAATGTTGAGTTCTAGCCCCTGCTCACACTCCCCCTGTATACTCCCTCACAAAACTCCGCTCCTGTTCACTAATAAGAGATTACAATTCAGTGCAGTTATCAGACATAGAAAGTCATGTCTTAGTATTTTGGAGGGGGCACAGGAATAAATACAGGCACGGACATGGGGCACTGCAGAGAAGCAGTGGAGGTGGGAAGAGATCCTAGTTCTCAATAGCTTTAGGTAAGGTGGCATGTAGCTCCACTAAATCTGCCAACCTTTCCTTCCCACTTCTTTGGAAATCCTTAATGCAGGTGATCACAGGAGTGGCTCACTTGTACAGGACAAAGGGTTTAGGATAGCTGTATACTTTTCTGAGTTTCGTACCTTCTCAGCCCAGTCGTGAAAGCTACCACATGATGCACCCAGTAGCAACCTGGATGGAACCCGGTGGGAACATTCTGGGTCTTTGGAGAGAGCACTATGGTACTGGTCTGTGTGCAGAGGTATGGGGATGTTAATGGGCAGTAACTACAGTCTGCAAATAGTTGATTTAACAAAGAGCCAGTTAATTTAATGAGAATGGAGTCCTCTTGGGTTATTCTGACCCAGCATCCAGCACATGAAACGCACTCGATTCAGCTACTTCTGGGACAGGAGGTCTTGCAAACCCCAAGAAATGTAGCAATAATGAATTTAAAAGAGGAAACAAAAAATACAAGGAAAAGAAAAGCAAGGTAAGGAAATAAAAGAGAGACAGAGAAAGAAAGGGATAGGGAAAACCAATGGGAAAAAATGATGTGATGGTAGCAGTTGTGCTGGGGCATGGCGCAAGGAGACCCTGAATTGGGGTTGGGATGTGAACAGAGATTGCAAGATTGAGGCTTAGCATGGAGAGGCATTACTAACCCATCAAAAAAGGGTCTCTTGCAGTGAAGGTTTGGGAACCATTGTCTTCGTTAAAATTCAGTAAAAGTCTGTTTATATTCACTAATGGTATTGCACAAAAATTGGATTTAACCAACGGGTCTATTCAAAAACCATCCCAGATCAAACTATCCACAATCCTGACCCTGAAACTTCAGGGAAAGATGAAACCAGCTCCATAATGTATTTAGTTGGTTGAGCAATGCTCAGTCTGGTGGAAAGGGGACATAAATCCTTTACTTCCTAACCCTGCAGGAGACCAGCTGCTTCAGCTACTCAGCTTTTTACTGTATATTTCGCTTTGGGGCACTGAAAGTTCTTTTACCTAGTTAATTATTTTTAAAACCAGGTATTCATTTAAAGAAAATTTTATCATATTCCTAGACAGTTTTAAACCTTTAACAAGTAATTTTAAGCAGGAGCCTTCAAGCCATTGCTATTACAAAATGCTGTGCACTGTACTGTCTATGTCTAAGAGCAACAGTGAAATTATATCCCACAAAGTCAATAAGGTTCAGCCCGTGCAATACAGGAAGCTCAGCTGCTCAGTATGGGCCTGATCCTGCTGCTTTAAACTAGAAAAACTCTGATTTACCTCACTGGGAGTTTTGTCGATGCACAGACTGCAATTAATGCCCTACATACTTTACTGTATAGGAGAAAAAACACTCACAGCAATAGATATCGATAATTAGCCCGTTTTTCCTATTCACAAAGCAAATAGTGCTCTGGAAAGCTGCAGTGCTGGAATATGGGAGTTTAGAATCTTTTTGTGACAGGACCAATGCTTAATTTGTACCAGGGCTTGCCAGGGCTGAGTCCCGGCACCTCTAGGCTTGGCAGTTCATAGCCACAGCACCTCTGAGCTTGCCGCATCAGTTATGGAAGTAAAAAAATTACTTGAGCCCCAGCACCTCTTTCACTACAAATAAAGCACTGTACAGGACCACTTTTTTGGTGAAATCTGTGCTAGTTTTAGCTCTCTCCTCCCCCCCCCCCCCCATTTGTGTCCTCCTACAAGTGCTTCCTCTGAGCTGTTGTAGTGAGTTTTAAATGCAAAGTAGCTGTTCAAAGATAGGTTTAGCACAGCTACTGCTTACTGACTTTGCCAGAGAGGCTTCCTTTCACCAGGTGGAGCTGCTGACGATAGACCACAAATGTCCCACCTCTTGTCTCCAATAAGTTAAAGTACAAGACAAATACATAAGACTCAGTTCTGCAAACTTTACATTGATCAGCTCTTACTCGTGTAGCTAGTCCCATTGAGACTGTTTCCATGAGCTGGTGCTACTCGATGCTAGCAAAGATTGCAGAATCAGGCCCACAGTGAGCCCAGTCAATGGAGAAGTGACCCCACTAATACTCCAAGCCTGCTCTAATGTCTGGCCAGCAGCTGACAGAGCCAGCAATACCAGTCCTGGAAATGCTGACTCAGAGGTGGTATCTCTGCAGATGACAGTTCAGGACAAGCAAATCAGCATTGCTAGTGCTGAAAATTCATTGCTGGAATTGAGAACATACGACATTGTATAAACAAGAAACGTTCTTCCTAACCCACTATGTCTGGCCCGTTGGTTTTTATCTCAAAATTCCCTGATTTTTCTCCATAACCTACAATTCTCCCCTTCTATAGGCACAAATCTAGATGGCTCTGGAACTCATTTGACCTATTTGCTTCATTAGCCTTTCCTAGTAACTTATTCCATATGTTTATTATTCTCCGCATGAAATAGTTCTGGCTGAGTTTCCTAATTTCTGTATTATGTCCCCTAACTTCCCCTTGCCATTACAAAAAATATTTCTCTACCAGCATTATTAGTCCTTTTCATACTTGTGAAACCCTCCCCTTAAGAACTTCAAAGTATCCTCTTTGCCAAAGAGAATAAGGCCAGCTCTCTTAACCTTTGTTCAAAATTTAAATTCTTCTGCCCTGGTATGTCTTATACTATACTGCTCCAAGGGAATCATATCCTTCCTGTGGCATAAACCCCACTATTTTTCATAGTGTTCTGGACAGGGTCTAAGAAGTGCCATGGATCCAGTTACTGAATCACTGCTTTTTACTTTTTTCCCTAACACAACCTACCATCCTGTTTGTGGCGCTTAGCAGCTGCTGTGCACAAGGTGGATTGTTTCAATGATAGTTTCATGCGAATCCCAACAACAACCCATGTGCTGTTTGGAGGGCTAGAGAATTGTTCCACTTAGCATAAATACTCCCCATTTTTTCAAACTCATTCTTATACGTTTGCCTCCATTGACCTATGGCTGTCATTTTCTTGCACAGCCATCTACACAAAGTGGTTTGTGGAGGTAACACAGAAAGGAAAATTCATCAGTACAGCAAGGGAAATCATGTCACCCTCCGGAAGTCTGTATTTGGTTGAGTAGTGGAATTCTATTTCTGGGCTATATTCAGGCTGGGATGTATACCAGCTTCTGCCACAGACCCATGGCATTACAAGAGGGAGTTCTGTGGTGAAAAGTGGAGACAAATGGCGGTTATAGCGGCAGTGGGATATGGTGATTAAGCAATCTCATAGAGTGGGGCTCCCTCTGAATTCTTATACTTCACCCATCACTGTGCTATTTGAGCATCTAAAAAAATGAACTACATACAGCATGGGGTGCAAATCCACTACCCTGAGACTTAGTTTCATGGATGGGCTATGGAAGAACTGGGAAGACTGGTGGGAATGATGCTGCCTGCCATTCTTCAGGATGAGTTTCCCCCTCTAGCCTCTTGTCTGCAAATTACAAGGTAGCACTATGAGGGGTTGGAAGAATCAAAAATCTTAGTGAGGAGTCTTCAGAAGTTTTTGTAACGTGAAACAAGTACCATCTCTAGTGTATTTCTCACATCTGCAATCTACGGGGCAGAAAACAAACAAAAAAGGGGATGGGGAGTCACCTTGTGTTATATCAACAGTTAAGAGTGCACTATTATTAATATCTAGTGTGGATGAATTTAGAGAGAGATGGTTGTTCTGATGTTTTACAGGCTTAGGAGAGAGTTGTCTCTTTCAGGAATAGATGCTGACCACTGGGCGTGAGTGAACTGGTTGGAATAGAAATTATTACATTTATCAGCTCTAATTTTTTTAGACTTCATAAGCTACACTGTCATTCTATATTTATATATATGATTGCCATGTAATAATTGCTGCAATGGGGAATTTACTTTTTCCTTTCTTATTTTTAAAAAAATTGTATTTTTTATAATGTTATAATATATTCCTAATATAATAAATGATGTATTTGAAGTGACTTATCTAGAACTTTCTTTTCTTATATTTCCTCTGTACCAGATCTAAAATATGGGCTCATCCACTAAATAAGCAAGTGACAAGCTACACTTCTGCCTGTAATTGAAAAATTATTTTAAAAATCCAGCTACAGTGGTGAATGGCAGCTTCATAGACTGATGGACTAAAAAATCTGATCAATTTTAAGAGCCTCTTTGCTATTAATATTGGAAATTGCCTCTTAATGGTTTTATGCTGAGTTATCAAATGAGATCTATTGATTTTGGAGGGGAGGGGCAAGAGAGATCTTGCTTTTATGAAGTAGTAATGAACTGAGCAGAAAGGCTTAGCTATGATTATGTCAACAGTTTAGAACTAATTTGTATCCAAACTTAATAGAGGATCTCATTCACCTAGAAAATACACAAGTGGAAAACAGCTTGGTGAAGGCACTAGTGCATGGCCAAATCTACGGGAGATTTGCATATACTTAAGACAATTAGAAAAGAGGGCCCCTATCATTTTTATGAAATCAAACTAAATTGCTGGAGTACCTAAAATACACACACTGGCACAGGGCATTCTCTTCCCTAGTCATTCACAAAGTCTTGAGTAATTTTCCATTTCATGTTGCTTATATTTCATCAGGCAACTTAGAAAAATCGGAGAGAACTAAACCATAATGCCACAGTCATGGAGGATATTTTGCTGTCTTTTTTATTATTATTATTTTTTTATTTTTCCTAAAAGAGAGTCTCCTGAGCCAGGCATTTGAATCATAAGGACTTCTGGGATAGGATTTTCACTCAGAGATCTCCATTCTTACTTGGATTAAGAGGATTAAAAACCATTAAATGACCATCTTCCAACTCCCTAAAGCAGATTTCCCTTTTTCTATCCTTCTGCAACTGGGCCAGACTTGGGGGGTTACAAAGTACTTCACAAAAGGACTCTGTTAGCATGACAAAAGGTGAAACAATCCACTGAACTGCCAATGTACCATACAATGAAGTCTATGCAGTCTACTCAGCTCATTTTCATCAGAACAAATGGTATCAAACTTGGCAATAGCATTGTTCTTAAACTTGAACATGGGGCTGTTTTTCCCCCCATCCGAAGCTCAAGGTGTCATATTAATTATTTAAATCTTCAGAAGATTTCTGCTGTATCCTCCAAGGCTCTGCTCAGTGCCAGAAGGTCTCCAATCTGCATTAGCTTTTGTTAATTAGAGCTGAAACAAGGGCTTTGATCTCAATGAATATAATAACAACAAAAAAAGCAAAACTTCCTGTGTGATTTATCTTTTACCTATTTTCTGCCTTTGCTGTTTTTCCACTCTATTAGACTTTGATTTACCTTGTCTGAGTAACATTAAACAACTCGGGTACAAAAGAACTTAAACAGCTTCAAAAGCCTGATTGAAATGATAGCTAAATGCTACATAAAGTAATTCTGCATCTTTAAACTTTGAAAGAAAATGATACTGTTATTTTACTTTCTTTTTAGTGTGTGTGTGTGTGTGTGTGTGTGTGTGTGTGTGTGTGTGCGTGCGTGTGTGTGCGGGGGGGTGGGCATTGATTTGTGCAGCAAGGATGCATGTCTACTGATGTCAGATATCACAGGTTTTCCTGTTGGGATTGATCTTTCCTCATTAACAGTCTTGTTTCTAGAACTATAGCGCTGATAGAACAGAAGGCCAGCAATATTCTGCAAGATGTTCTTCATGCATTCTGACTTAGCCTGAGTTTATATCAGTGCTTAGATCCGAGGGGGTCACCGCCAGGGCTTGCCTTGTTAAAATTTTTCTCATTAACATTTCTCTTATTGAATAGCTCTGAAAGGCAAATTTTTAAGCCCAAAAAAGAAAAACGATCATATTTTATGTCACACAAGGTCTAGTTGTATATCCACTTTAACAGTGGCTTGTTGCAATGGCCCCTTAATACAAAAAAAAATAAAAAATAAATCAAAGAATAGCCCAAAATAAAATGCTGTGAGTGAAATCTACATCTGAGGTTTACAAGATATGTGAGGGTAAATTTTCATTATGATGGACAACGCCTGCACACGTGGCCCTCATTAATAATAACACACAGCACTGAAAATGTATCCTGTATCTTTTACATAAGGCTCCCGACAGAATGGTGCAGCCCCAGGAGACTGGTCACTCTTGGCTTATCATTTTAGAGAGAATAAATTAAAGAACATTTTGTGAATTCTGGTCAGAAAATATCAGAGCTGAGGAGAGTAGTCATAAAATAATGGCCAGAAATGATAATAACCTACTGGATGGGTTGCTTGAGACAAAGAAGGTTTGAATATAAAAGACCAGGTTTTGTTAATGGGGGGGGGGAGTGTTTAAATGAATTCAGCACTTGTGACAGTGCTACACTGATGAAGACTAGGATCCTACGTTCACCCACATGACAGAGCACGAGCAGCAGTAGTGCAAGCTTCCCTGATTCACCCCACTAATGTTCCTTAACACTAGGCTGAAGGGCCCACCTCTGGGAATGAGAGAAGAGTTCTGGCCCATGCTCTGTTTTGGCCTGATCCACAGCCCACTGAAGTCAATGGGAGTCTTTTCACTGGCTCCAGTGGGCTTTGGATCAGACACGTAATCAATATAGCTGGTTGCATTGAGTGCCAGAAGTGTTATGTGGCCTGCTCACTAAGAATAGACCAAGACTCCCAAACTCATTTCACATAGCCCATCAAACAGCCATGAGAAGGTGACAGCTTTTGGACACACTCACTATCAATCCGGGCTGAATTAAAAGAGCATTTCCTAAAGGAACAGCTGCAACCCTTTTGGTAGTGAGTGGTGCCAACAGTCTTCTCCAAATGTATTTAAAAGGAAAATAAGACTGTAATACTGTATTGAATAAATATTTAATTTAAATATGGTAAACCATATGCCTCAGATTTTTTCACTTCGGCTTCTTACATAATGCAGTCACATTTGACAAAGCTAAAGAATGTCACCCAAAAAACAGAGCTATAATTTTACATAGGGGCAAAACTACCTTACTGAAGAAAATTCATTCTTTTCCATTTGTAACTCACCATTTTTGTAGGGATGGAGGAGAGAGTCTCCTAGCCAGGAATTCCAATTTGGTATTTAACTTGCCATTCTTTTTCTTCATACAATTCAAAACAAATTGTTAGGCAAATTTAAAGGAAAGAATAATTAGTGTCCTCCTTCATTTGATCCTTGGTGGCAGACTAACATGTTCCTAACAAGTGTCACCCAAATACCTGGAATCATGGGAGAAGTTTTACTTGTGAAATGTTCTGTTAGATCGGACATTTGAATTTAAGTAAACTAACTTAAACTACTGCCTAACCCAGGCTCTAGTTGCCCTTGTCATCAGGCAGCAAGAAAGAATTAAAAATCAAATAAAATCCCACCACACCTCACATGCTCTGCCCCCTCAACACCTCACCCACCTCATAGAATCATAGAATATCAGGGTTGGAAGGGACCCCAGAAGGTCATCTAGTCCAACCCCCTGCTCAAAGCAGGACCAAGTCCCAGTTAAATCATCCCAGCTAGGGCTTTGTCAAGCCTGACCTTAAAAACCTCTAAGGAAGGAGATTCTACCACCTCCCTAGGTAACGCATTCCAGTGTTTCACCACCCTCTTAGTGAAAAAGTTTTTCCTAATATCCAATCTAAACCTCCCCCATTGCAACTTGAGACCATTACTCCTCGTTCTGTCATCTGCTACCATTGAGAACAGTCTAGAGCCATCCTCTTTGAAACCCCCTTTCAGGTAGTTGAAAGCAGCTATCAAATCCCCCCTCATTCTTCTCTTCTGCAGACTAAACAATCCCAGCTCCCTCAGCCTCTCCTCATAAGTCATGTGCTCTAGACCCCTAATCATTTTCGTTGCCCTTCGTTGTACTCTTTCCAATTTATCCACATCCTTCCTGTAGTGTGGGGCCCAAAACTGGACACAGTACTCCAGATGAGGCCTCACCAGTGTCGAATAGAGGGGAACGATCACGTCCCTCGATCTGCTCGCTATGCCCCTACTTATACTTATACCTCAGCCCTCCCCAATGCCTGATCTGACTGATGGGCTTTGCAGAATGCCTAAAAGTCAACACATTCAAGCTATTTCAACCCAGGGGGATGGGATGGGCAGAAGTTTCAAAGTCAAAGAGCCTTCTCAGGGAATGACCTGCCAACAGCCGCCTCTTTTATAGAATGAGAGACGTCCAGCTGCCGTGCCTCAGCTTGCAGCTGCAACACTGTGGTTCAGGGCCACTGATGCTGTTGCTTTCTGTACCTGAGCTGCCGTAATCAAATAGTCGATGTAGGGTTTTATATGCAGAGTCACTTGAGTTTATCCTCCCTTTACACAGTGTTTGCTTAAAGCACAGTTGCACCGTTTAAACAAAAGATATTTAAAATGCATATCTGCAATGCCAGTGCCCCTATATGTCAGGAGCTGACTGAATCAGGAGCCATGCTCAGTACAGTCACCTGTCAGTTCTCCCCCATTATCTACCCCAGTACAATAAGATTAGTTTTGATTTTGAAACACTTAATCTATAATCACATGGTAATTTACTTCATATCAAGTAGTGTTATAACAGGTTAGTTCTGAATATTTTGAATATCCAAAGTTCATTCACAAGATTGTCCCTTCCATTATTACTCACTATGGTGCAGTTCCTGCCCTGTGCTATGTGAGTCAGAGAAAGGAGAGTAGTAAATCTCTTCCTACTTACGCACATTATTCAAGAGAGTACTAGTGAGTGTCAGGGAACTTGCTGGTGCACTGTGGCCTCAAGGCTGTATTGTCTTCTGGCTGCAGGGTGGTCAGATACCCAGTCACGAAATGTGCATGCTGCCTAGTGCAGCACGTTAGCAAGGAGTGCATGTAACACTTGCCCCTCACAAAATACAGGTGACCACCTTGAGCTATCTGACCTGTGAAGGCAGGATAGCTGTTCTAACAACTTTGACTAAGCCTACAAGTGCAGCTACTACCAGTAGGGGCAGAATTTCTCTCTGTGTTTTGGGTACTCATAACAAAGGAGTACGTAGACTTCATGCAGACTTTCATCTTGAGAGCAAATGGTTGCACCCGCTAAGTTTTGCTTTGAGATTTTAATTTCAGGCCAATATCTTCGCTGTGTTACACCCCAAACAACCCTATTGACTGTAATAGCATTGAATAGGCAGCGCGAGGATCTGATCTGATTTCCAAGGGACTCACAGGAAAAACTTCCATTGACTTTAAGTGGAATAGAACCCATTCCTAAATCAGTGCAGGATTTTTTCACATTGATATTATAGGGTTCCATTGCTTTACACAGTCTGCTTCCTTTTCATAAGGAATATGTATGTACCTATTTTAATCTGCTATTTTAATCTGTTTATTTTGTACTGTGTTTTAAATTCTTGTGCACCAGAAGTTCTCTTTTTAAAAAAATTCATTTTACTTGGTTTATTCCTTTAACAGATATTCATTTTAAAGCACTTCATTCTTTGTGTTTATTTACATAGTTTGATACAAAGATGACATATTATTTTATTATGACTATTCTTTTTACAACTATTATTTAATCAGCATACCTCTATGCAAAAGATTTGTTTTTGTATCACTTCAGCATGTGGTACGTGCATTGCTTTATTTAAAAATGATGTACACAATAATGTGTTTCTGTCTGCAGATTGTGACTGATTTAGCTGACACAAGATTGCAGCAGACTCAGTGTGGCCAGAAGCTATTGGAAAGCAGCCAGCATTAATAGCAAAATTAATACAAAGCAGAAGCAAGAGATGCTGTAAAGCACAAGGACAGCAAGTTCTACCTTTCCGTGCTAACTGGTATCACACAATGCACACATGTATTCACCAAGAAGGCAAACAGCAGCTTCCAGTTTTGACATTTTCACATCACTACAATGGCTAAAACTTAAAGGGTCCTTGGAAAGCAAACTGTGACAGGGAAGCTGCCCCTCACTGACTGGCAAAGAGTTAATAGCAGCCCTTAGAGCAGCTGCACAGAACCCAGCCAACCAGAGGAAGGCTTAGAAGCAGCCAATCAGGGCCAGGCTGGGTCCTATAAGAAGGGTGGCTAGGCCTAGAGGAGCTGAGTTTTTCCTTGGAGCTTGAGGGAGAAGGACTGGCTGCTTGTAAAGAGAAGTACCTGGGACAGAGCAGTGCTGGGCAGGTCAGGGGAGATAGCAGAGCTCCAGCCTGGATGGCTTCCAGACTATGGCCTTGATACAGGGGCCAAATAGGTGCTGGGGCTGTGGGGTAGTGGCCCAGGGAAAGCAGGTAGTGGCAGAGGGGAAGGAGAGGCAGTGAGTGGCTGCCAGCTGTAGGGTCCCTGGGTTGGGGCCAGAGTATTGGGTGGGCCTAGGCCCCATCCCACACCTTTGCTCCACTGGCTGCTGAAGGAAGTGGCCAGCCAAAGGACTGCAGTTTGCCCCTGAGCTAATAGTAATTGATGAATGTATCTAATTTTTTTTAAACCCTTTTGTAGTTCTGGCCTTCACAACATCCCTTGGCAATCAGTTCCACAGGTTGGCTGGGCATTGTGTAAAGAAGTACTTCCTTTTGTTTGTTTTAAACCTGCTGCCTATTAATTTCATAGGGTGATCTCCTTGTGCTATGTGATGGGATAAATGACACTTCCCTATTCACTTTCTTCACACCATTTGTGATTTCATAGCCCTTTCTCATATATCCCCTTGGTCATCTATTTTCTGAGCTGATCAGTCTTTTCAATCTCTCCTCCTATGGAAGCTGATCTATATCCTTAATCACTTTTGTTGTCCTTATCTGTATCTTTTCCATTTCTAATATATATATATTTTTTGAGATTAGATGACCAGATCTGCACCCAGTATTAAAGGTGTGGATGTATATGATTTATACTGTCTCATTATCTATCCCTTACCTAATGGTTCCTAACATTCTGTTAGCTGCTGCACATTGAGCAGATGTTTGCAAAGAACTATCCACAATGACTCAAAGATCTTTCTTGAGTGGGATCAGCTAATATAGACCCCATCATTTTATATGTATAGTTGGGATTATGTTTTTGGATGTGGATTACTTTGCATTTATCGACATTGAATTTCATCAGCCATTTTCTGGACCTGTCATCCAGTTTTGTGAGATCCCTTTGTAACTCTTCACAGGAAGCTTTGGATTTAAACCTCTTGAGTAATTTTGCATCATCTGCAAACTTTGCCACCTCACTATTTACCCCTTTTTCCAGATCATTTATGTATATGTTGAATAGCACTGGTCCCAGTACAGATCCTTGGAATACGTGGCTATTTATCTCTCTCCATTCTGAAAACTGACCATCTATTCCTACCCTTTTGTTTCCTATCTTTAACCGGTACTGATCCGTGAGAGGACCTTCCCTATTATCCCATGGCTGTTTACTTTGCTTAAGAGCCTTTGGGGAAGGTCTTTGTCAAAGGCTTTCTGAAAGTCCAAGTGCACTATATACCCTGGATCACCTTTGTCCTCATGTTTATTGACCCCCTCGATGAATTCTAATAGATTGGTGAGGCATGGTTTTTTTTATAAAAGCCGTATTGACTCTTCCCCAGCAAATCATGTTCATCTATGTATGTGTCAGATAATTCTGTTTACTATAACTTCAACCAATTTTCCTGGTACTAAAGTTAGTCTTACTGGCCTGTAATTGCCAAGATTGCCTCAGGATCCTTTTTTAAAAATTGGTGGAACATTAACTATCCTTCAGTTATCTGGCACAGAAGCTGATTTATGTGCTAGGTTACATACCACATTTAGCAGTTCTGCAATTTCATATTTGAATTCCTTCAGAATTCTTGGATGAATACCATCTGGTGACTCACTACTATTTAATTTAACAGTTTCATCTTTTACATGTTTGACAGTCAATGTAATGCTTTATGTGCTTTACAACAAACAAACAAAGCCTGATAGCTCAGGCCCTGATTCAGCAAAGCTCTTAAGCACTTGCTTAACTTTCAGCTCATGAGTAGTTCTCCTGACTATGTCATGAGAATTCCTAGCTGCCCTGTTAGGCAGTGCAAATGAGACAGAGCTGGGGGATGGGATCAGGCTCCTTTCCCCCCCTTGCCATTGATTTCCTCTTGGGTACAAGTTAAACAGAATGCTTCAGGGGTGATGTAGAAAGAGGTAGTTCTCAAGGTAGCCAGGTCTTAGCCCTCTGGGGGCATTGAGGGTAAAATTGAATTGTGACCCAGTGTAGCAGGCTACTGTTTTCAATCAGCTATAGCTTCTGTGGGTCTCCCGCTGCCAGACAATTAGAAAGCACTGCAGTAGTCCAGCCTCAAAATAATAAAGGCATAGAGGACTGTGGCCAGGTGTGCATCAAGGAAAAAGTGTTTCTGGTCATTACTGATATTAGGGAGTTCAGGCAAAGTGCTGGACTCCCTAATGTCAAGTGTGCCCCCCAGACACAGCACCTCCATGACAATCACTAGATGAATTCTGTTGGTAGAATCTGCTTTGAAATGCTTCCCAATACTCACTATCACCTCCATCTGACTTGGCATCACCTCTACCTTACTTGCCTTTGACCCAGAGGTTTATTTCTTCCTGATTCTGGAGTAACTGTTTCCTTCAGATAAGAATGATAGGCATCCTCAGCTTATTGTTGTCATTTGTGTGTAAAGCATCTCATGATGTTGCCTAGTGTTTTAACATAGACGTGGAACAGATGTTGGTTTCAGTGGAGTTGCACAGGTGTAACTGATGACAGAATTTGACCCTATGCCTTTATTTTGAGCAATACTAATTGATGATGTTGTTGTTGTTTTGTTTTATTATTTAGCTTAATTTGTATTGCAATAGCTACTAGAATTAGGGCTCCTTTGTGTTAGCTTCCCTACACACACATACTAAAGGGACAGTCACTGCCCCAAAGAGTTTACTGTCTGAGCGTGTGATAAGAGATGACAGACAAACTGGGAAGAGGGAAAGGAGAGAAGTTACAGGTGAAACCATTATGTTAGGTATAATAAAAAGCTACAGCAGCACACTAGCTGTTTTGCAAACCTCATGTCAAAGGAGAGTTTTAAGGAGGAATGTGAGGGAGGACAATGTATGGATTTTTACTGAGAGCTCCTATGCATAAGGGCAGCATGAGAATTAGTGAGAAGATGTTTGAGGGAAAATTGTACCAATGGGTGATTAAAACTGGCATTGCTGGTAGAGCATAGGCAGGGGTCAACAGCTCAATAGCACATTCGATTTGCTTGGTAGGGTAAAGCTAAACTATGAACATCTTTAAAGTGAAGACAAGTAGCTTTTGTTTGATGCAGTGACTTGATATTAGTTGGCATCCCCTCTCAAATGTACTCACCTTATGTTAAGAAATTTAGTCAAATTTGTCCTTACAACTGAAGCCAGATTACATAGCCCCAGCCCCGCTGTCTGAATTGTCTCACCTTCATATGCCTGTTTTTCCTCACAGGTCTCCTAAAAGTAGGAGGTGCTCAGCTCCACCACTTTTTGCCTCACAAAGACTGCTTCCCTCCTCTCCCTGCTAGCTTCTGTTTCCATCTAGCTGCCCCTAGAGATTCATTATGGCATGTGTAAGTGATCAATCAACTAGCTGTCATGGGAACATTTCTGGAGTGTCAGATCACCCAGCCACAATTTCAAGTGTCATCAGTGGAAAAAAGTAAGATGTTTCTGTGCTCATTCATGTTTGGTGTGCTGAACTGTTCCATTGCCAGTGGCAGTTGATTCCCTGAGCCCCCTAAACCTAACTGTCTGGATTCCTCCAAATGAGCTGGGCCAAAAAGACAGATTGGGACCAAACTATTCCACTATTTCCTCTACCATTGGCCCTGAACGCTCTCTAGCTGTCTCTAATGAGATACCTTCTGACTGCTGCAACTACGAATTCTTTAAGTTAAAGATGCAGTAGTCTTTGCCTTTCTTCCTCAATGAATCATTTCTCCCAGTCTCTTCCCCCAGTCTCTTCCTGTTTTTGTAAAAGCTAGTGTTTCTTAAATTTTGTCCTATACATTAAAGCACTTGATATTTTTGGAGGCTGAATGGGTGAATGAATAGATAAATAGATCAATGGAAGTTATATAGACAGATCTGTCACTGTCCATTTTTGTCTTTCTGTCCAATTTATTTAGCTGCTCTTGAAAGTACCAGCAGTCTAAGAGTTAAGGTGGGATGCAGAACCTTGAGGCATCAGAGCTTCCAGCCTCCTAATTAGAGTTGAATTTTGAGTTTTTGAATTTTGATTTTTGAATTTAGAGTTGAATTAGAATTTTATACAGAACAGTGTACTGAGTGAATTTTACCTTTTCTATTTGCAAATTGTCTGCAAAGAGATTGCAATTTTCTGGAATTTATTTGTTTTTTGAAATTATTCATCCAATAATTCTTGTGAATAACTTAGTCTGAAGCTTGTTTGCAAGCCATTCACTGTTAATGTTTGGTGTCCAAAATGCCAACTATGTGATTGGACACACATCACATGGTATGCTTCTGTGTTCTGACTGGACAAATGTAACTCTTAGAATCGTGCCTCTGTTCTGAGTCCTAAGGATTACATATCTGAAATTTACTTTTGTTATTTAATATTGGTATTCTGGTACTACCCAGAGATCAGCAGATCAATCACAGATCAGCAAAAGAACTTACAATTTCAGTATAAGATGAGATAACTGATGGATACAGCAAACAAATGTGGGACGCACAAGATAACACTGCATAATTCTATTGTATTTTATACAGGTTCTTATGCTGCCTTCATTACTACAGTATCTGAGCACTTGCAATAGTGAATTAAGTGATATGACTAAAATTGTCATGTATATTTTATATACACTGCACTTGGTGTATACATTAGTGAAGGCAACGTTGAAGAAGTATGCCTGGCACTTGGAACAAAAAGTGAAGTTTGTGGAGGATGGGAGTTTGGCTGGAAGAGTAGAGTGGTCAAAGGACATCCCAGAGTTTCAGTGATCTTTTAGGTATCCTGAGTTACAGGCCTTTGAGTGCCTTGAAGATAAAAGACCAAGACAGTGTAGAGAGCAGAGGACAAGTCTGATGTGCTGTCAACAATATACTATTTTAAGTATTATCAGCTGGGTTCACAGCATAACAGCTGCTTATCCACACTTTTCAGTAATTACTTGAGGATTTTCATTATTTTGGTAATTATTCCTGCAGGTAAACTCATTCATTCATATTCCCAGAAAGTGAATACAAATGTGGGGAGTGCAATTGGCATGAATTCGTTTAAAAATGAATGTAAATATTCATGGACACTTTTTAAAAAATTTTCTGTATTGTTCTCCCAACATGATCTGTGCCATGATGTTTCCTACCCCTTCTACTATATTTTTGAGATCACTAGACAACCAACAAAAATACAGAAGCCAGGTGTTGCCATGTTAAGTAGCTTTCTCCCCTTCCCACCCTAACCCTTTGGGAAAAGGTCCAGAGAAAGGAGTGGATTCATTTGGTCTCCTTATAGTTGTTTGTGCTTCTAAGTGTAGGAAGATAGAGTCTCCTCTGACATGAAAGGGGAATGTCAATCTCCATCACTTTACAAGACAGAATTACATGGAATGAAAGGCAGAGATGTCAGAAACTCTGATGATAAACTGTGCTGAAGGCAAAGGAGAGCTCCTTAACAGAAGCAAATATAGTAGGTTCACATCCTACAATCATACTTTTTTTTCCTGCTTTTATTGAACAAAATGTGCCCTACCTTTTTTAGTAAGTATTTCAGAAGAGTATCTTCCCCTTCCCTCATAATGTAGCCTTTACTGTTTTTAAAAGGGGTAATGAGGTGGGGTGGAAAGATCAAATTATTTCTTTAGTCAAAGTTCTTTTACAAGAGTTCGAGTAATTTGGTTTGAAAGTTTTGCTAACTCAGAGGAATTAAGTTGGAGAATAGCCAAGAATTGAAAAAGTTAAGATACAATGGATTTAATGGACTCTCATTGGCTACTATTGTTAGAGCCATTCTTAAAAACAATCAAATGCACACACAAATCTGGCTTTCTATATGGCACTTGTGAGTACTTTGCAGTGACTTTTGTTACATCAGATGAAGTGAGCTGTAGCTCACGAAAGCTTAGACTCAAATAAATTTTAGTCTCTAAGGTGCCACAAGTCTTCCTGTTCTTTTTCTGGATACAGACTAACACGGCTGCTACTCTGAAACCTTTTGTTACGTTATGATTCATTATTTCCTCCTCTAAGTCGAAACGGATCCTGGAAGCAGAATTAGCAGCAATAGAATTAAAATGGGTGTTTTAAAAGGAATCGTGAAGACACTGCATGAAGCAATGTCTTTAATGGGCAGGGCTCTAACTTTAGTATTTCCTTGTTCTTTATTTATGGAGTGCTGCACCTGAACACAGGGCTATACAAACATGTCCCTTATGCAAAAGTCTGAGCATTTAATAGGGATGAAGCCAATATAGTTCTATAGTAATTAGAGTTCTATTGACATGACACTAAAAACCTACAGAGTTTAATAGTTTAAAAAAATCTGTAGAAAATTATATTCTTTCTATCATATAGAACTTAATAGAGAATTGTATCCCTGCTTTAAAACTATAGGCTATTTTAAAAATTCAATAGAAATTTTATCACTCAATAAAATTTTGTAAGACTTTTCCATAAGGAATAAAATACATGGTCCCTGCATCAGGGGACTTATAATCTACTTGTAATGATATTTAGTCTTTACTTTGCTAGTAAAAGCGCACACACTATATACAAGGTACAACAGTCCCTGTTAACAATACAGACCGTCTGTCCCCCCCCGATTCTGCTTCCATTTAAGTCAAAGGGAGCAGTATCAGGCCCTTCATGGGTGATCCTATCTGATCAACAGGATTTTCAATTTCTCTCTGTTTGAAAATGTATCAGTTGCATGTGGAGCACAGCACAAGGCTGTGATTGAAATCAACAGGATATGCTGCTTTCACAGTAGAAATGTCTCCTGGATTCCATTTAACAGCCAGTTGATGATAGTTTTGCTGAAGCACATATTATGCATGCAGCACAAGCATGAATATTATATTCCTCAATGAACTTGTTACCATTTTTTCTAAATTAATACTAAATTCATTTTTCTGAGTGGCCATGGAATATAGTGTCCCCATCTCAAAAAGATCAGCTCTGTATATTTATCTTGTGATAGACGTTTCATTATACACTGAAAGAACATTGAAACCTTCTTTTTCAATTTAGTGTTAAGAATGTGTGTTGCTTTTTAATCACACAGCATTTTCCATTGTTGTAAACCTTTAATCAAGCCCCGCCTACAATGTAGTGGAGAACTGCTGGTTAGATATGGTAACAAAGCAGAGATTGGTTGCTTTTGTCTTATTAATCATCTACCCACCTTTCAGTCCCACTCAAGCAGTTGTGAATGAACTAAAGGATACAGAAGGTTAGTTTGCAAGACATTTGGCCAACACTGCTTTCTTTTAGAAAATTAATTTTGCTTGTTGCGTGTGCCAGTCTCCTGCTCCAGGACCCATCTCCGTGAGGAAATATTTTAATTACCTCTTCTCCTCCCCTCCCCCCCCCCCCCAAATGACAGCTTTCACCACTGGAGTTGTGTTCTTGGACATTAGCAATTGAATAGGAAGCCTTCATACTGTATATCATTTTAATCTTTCATGTTTAAGTAAGCCAGATGGCTTATTATTGCAAGCTCTGTTTCAAAAAAGCACAAACTTTCTATCAGAGGATTTGTAAGATGATGGTAAAAAAGGGAGATTTTGCATCACACAAAATAGCCTGAATTTTAATTGCACATCATAGTTTGGCAGTAATTTTCCCGTAATTACCATTCCTGCTAAATGAATAGGTGGATTAAATGGATAACTAAAATGGCATTGAAACTTCCTCGAATGGAGATTTGTCTTTAATATATGGAATAGCTAAGCAAAGTTGTCAGTTACTTGTGTGTAATTCACATAGCTTTAACATGCTTTACTAGCTTGGGTGGGTTTTTTAGCTATTAATGTTTTACTCCAGCATTTTAGACATGCCAAATGTTTAGTGTTACATATGGAAGCTTTTGATTGATGACATTAAAAAATGAAGACTGTTTTATGTAAGCCTTGGCTAGACTCTTTCCTGCTATTTACAGAATACCCTTCCCAGTTCTCTGCACTCTGGGTCTAATCATGCAAACATTTATGCTTGTAGCATTACTTATGTGTATAGTCATGTATATAGTCACATTAAAGTCAATAAAAAGAAAAGGAGTACTTGTGGCACCTTAGAGACTAATAAATTTATTTGAGCATAAGCTTTCGTGAGCTACAGCTCAGAAATGAGCTGTAGCTCACGAAAGCTTATGCTCAAATAAATTTATTAGTCTCTAAGGTGCCACAAGTACTCCTTTTCTTTTTGCAAATACAGACTAACACAGCTGCTACTCTGAAACCCATCATTAAAGTCAATGTGACTACTCACATGTATTACATTTCTCATGTGCATAAGTATCATCAGTATCAGACCCTATGATTCTTAAACAGGTACAGACACACTAATGTTGCCACCTCATATTAGGAACAATTAAAGGATTATTGAAGTCCTAGAGCCTACAGGCTATATTCCTGCCTAAGTGCATGTGGATATTTGTAACCCTTTGTGCTTTGAAATGACAAAGCACACTAAATCTTGAATTCATGGAACCATATTATCTCTATTAGAACTGATCAGATATTATTTGTTGAATAATAAATGTTGCCATTATTCAACCAGGTCTAATCCCTACATAACAGCTATGACCAGTCCTGCTCCCATTGAAATCAAGGTCAAAATTCAGGGCCTGGTTCTTATATACAAAAAAACCGCTTTACACCACTTTGGCAGCACCTAGGGTCTTTAAATATAATTTGCACCCCTTGTAAGGCACCTTAACAGAGTGGTGCAAAGGCGACTTGTGTTGTTAGAATCACACTCACTGATTTCAATGGCAGCAGGATCAGGCTCTTTGGGCCATAAATTCTTTAAAATAGGGGACAGGTGGCAATCCTAACAGATATACCTACATGAAGCTCACATCTTAATCCTGGCATCCTACATTCAATTAATATCAGGTGTGCTGTTTTAGTTTTCAGATGGAATGAAGTCCTGTGCTCTGTCAAGGTCTATCTAGATATAGTCAACAGTCAAATACACAGCCTCCTCTGGGCCCAAAATTAATAACCAATATACAAATGAGGCTAATTGATCAGCCATCCTTTTGCACTGGCCAACAACCTTTTACACCACAAAGTTTGAAAGTTAAAAAAGCACTCCAAAACATTTTGCAATTATTGAAACATCTATTGTACTATCTTTTACTAAATATATTAAAAATATTCCACAGTATGCTTCATTTTGCATTCAGTTAAAGATAGGGTGACCATATTTCCCTATGCTGAATACGGAACACCTGGTAAAATTACTTGTATTCAAGTGAGTTCAATAGCAATCAATCAGAACTATACAGTACAAACGTTCAAATTAACATCAAGTTGACGGAGCCCCTGTTAAAAAGAAACACTGTGTAATTGGAGTCTTTTTATTTACCTTCTTATTTGTTAGGTTTTAGGGTTCACAGGAGGAACAGTGACGCACATCCCTTACCCCCCCTTCCCACACCTACATATCCCTCTCTCACCCAGGGAGGTGACCAACCAACCCGACCCTCCCTGCCCAGCACTCTGCACCCTCCACGCCTGGCTGGGCCCCCAGGACGGACTGTGTCTCCCGGTAACTGGTGCTGCATCTTCCCGAGGCAACACATGGCGGGGGCACAGGGTCACGTGCCCCCTCAGATTTCTGCCAGAGTTCACACCAGAATGGGGCCAGCAGCAGCAGCCTTTCAGCACGTGCAGGAGGGAAGGAACGGGAGCTGCTTCCAGCTGCATGGGAACAGGCGGGTGGGGGGGTGAGGGAAAGGGATGACTGGCCCGTGTCTTTGCCGAGCTCATCCCTACCTCTCTACCTCCCCATGGCTGGAACCAGCTTATCCCTTCCTGTCTGCAAAGGCAGCTAACACGGCCACTGACATAACCCAGCCGTCTCCTGTCCCCTGGCTACAGCTTGGGCAGGAAGAGGTTAAGCCCTAAGGACATATTGTGCACCAGGGCCCAGGGAATCTGACCCCAGGGACTTCAGCAGCCCAGGGCCAGAGAGGTGGCTCAGCAGGTGAGGGTGCCTACAGGACGGAGCAGCCCCATGCTTCCTGGAGGCAGGACTTGGGGTAGGGTGGGGAGGCGCTCCCAGGGGGCTGCTGGGGAGCCTGTAGGATCAGGGCGGGAACAGGCTGGAAATCGCTTCCCCCCTCCCTCTCCAGAACTTAGCTGCGGGTGGAGAGGCTTCCCCATGCAGGGCTTTGGCACACACAGGGCTTGGCTCCGCCTCGTCTTGGGCTTTCCCAGGGCTCTGGCCCAGCCAGAGGCAGTGAGGGAAGGAAGGAGCCGGCGAGCCGGGCTGTTGGTGAGCTGAGCGCTCCGACTGGGGGTGGTTCTCCGCACAGCACTGGGAGCAGGACGTGCTCGGCCGAGGGAGATATGGAGGAGCAATGGGGCTGGAGCGGGGGGCAAAGAGAAAAGCAGGGGAAGGACAGTGAGAGGGGGAGCATGTAAAGGCCACCGCCTGGTGCTTGCACTCACCGGCAGCTGCAGCTCACAGCCAGCGCTGGCTGGAAACGGAACAAGGGGCGGGACCCTGCTGGCAGACAGCGGGAGCTGCGCTGACGGACCAGCAGGGGGCGAGGCCTGGCCCTGCGTGCTGCAGCTTCGCCCCGCCACCAGCTTTGCACATCGTCAGCCACTGGACCACCCCACCCACCACTGGTGGGAGGGCAGCTGGCGAGCAGGGATCCGGCCAGCAGCAGGACCTGCCAGTACCGATAGAAGGAAGCAGAAAATATGAGACAATTTGCCTATTTTTAAGAAAAAGTTGGGTCACCTACAGGAGGATTTAAATACAGGACTGTCCTTTAAAAACAGGACATCTGGTCACTATATTTAAAGAGTAATAATGGCTGTAAATAGATTTTGCTTTCAATTAAAAAAACAATTATAGAATCTAAATCATGACTGCAGGCCAGATTTTCAGGTCATTTTTTTAATATAGGTATTTAGGACTGTTTAATTAAGAAGTCATCACTGAACTTTGAGATAAAGGATGTTCTTAACTGAGAGGCAGGATGATACAGCCTTTAGAGCAATAGTCTAGAACTTTAGAGACCTGGGTTTAAGACCCTGCTTTGCCACAGGCTTCCTGTGAGACCTACGCCAAGTCATTTAGCCTCTCTGGGTCTCAGCTCCCGATCTGTAAAATGGGAATAATAGTACCTTCCTTACATGGACGATAAATGCATTGAAGCTTTTGAGGTGCTCAGACTATGGTAAAGGGGATTACATTTAAGTACATAAAATAGATGCTATTATGGTCCATTTTCTGACCCACTGTAAATGTTTTCTGACTGAAAGCTAGCCCCTGATCCTGCAAGCTGCTCTGGGTGGACCTGCCCTTTTGATGTCAGGGCTGGGTCCACCTGTGTAAAGCAGCCTGCAGAATTGGACCCATAGTCAATGTCCTGTAGGTCAAAGTGCAAAGTGTTTTGCATTGCAACATTTACTGTGGCTTTTTTTTTAATCAATGGGTTATGCTTATCATTCCATGTGTGTGCCCATAAATCTTGAGGCCATACCACACACTATCATGTATTCTCCCCTTCTATACTTAAATAATCTTCATTTGGGGTTACATAAATATGACTGGCTGAGAATATCATTTGAAGAGAATGCAGTTGCAGATATAACTCTCCAGTTGGAACTGAGCAAAACACTGTGATGTTCCTAATGCTCCAAAGTAGAAGTCTTTATTTTGTGTTCTGTAAAACACTGAGCATGTAGTTGGTGCTACATCAATAATAATAATGAGTAGTTCTGATGTTCAAAGCCCAGTTTTGCCTGTGGGACTGAAGGAGGGAATTTGTAAAACATGACCAGGTGTGGCTGACATGCTTTAGCAGATCCATGAACTAATGGCTGGTTTTTATTTAAAGAAGCTGGCACTGATGCCACAGAGACTGTGAACTATATGGATGAGGTCCATATAAGTACCTGGATGGACAGTTGTTGCAAGTCATTCTGTACGGAGCCGCAAAGAATCCAGCATGCGGAGGCTGGTGTTGAGATTAGCAAGCAATAGAAAAATCAAAAGAAAATTGGCTGTGTTCCTTTACCTTGTGCAAGACACTTACATATAAGCACTAATATTACTGGGCCATCAGTGCCAGTTTTTCCAATTACAAACAGCTAAGAGTGCAGCATGTCATATCTGATGTCAGTAAATTGCCTGAGCTGCTGATTTCAGGAGACGGTTGTAATTTATCAATTTTCAGTTGTCGCCTCCCAGGGATGCATTCTGGTTGGAAAATAGTTGATCGCAGAAATGCCTAAAAAGTCAAAAGCTTTGTTAAAAGTAAACGTTAGCCTGTTGTCCTAATATTAAAACAAAAACTACGGTGAATGTGTTTGAAATTGTTACTGTTAATGCTTTCAGCTGCCTCCAGCCTTATTGTCTTCAAGGTTTAAGTGGATGGAATCACTTGCCCCGCAGTCTATTATCCTTATTAACAAAGAGTTTATATCACTCCTAGAGACAGTGCTTACTGAGTGAGATATGGCATTATAAAGTGAAGCCTATTACTGTACCTTAGGGAACAATGACACTATCACAGATTTCAGCTCCAGCTCTCTGTTATTTCAAGACAGGAGCACAAGGGTTTTACACAATCATCTTATTGAAGAGGCAAAGCTCTCTTAAGCTAACAAATCTGGGACTAGCAGCTTTCTACTGCTATCTAGCTCTGCCATGCTGCAATAAGGAGTAGATTAACCGCTCATTCCATCAGAGGAGTGACTTCTCTGTTGTGTTGTCCATTGTCAGTGCCACTGAGATGTTGCACCCACCCTGAGTTGTTATTCACATGAACAGTTTGGATAAATTTTATTTTTGTTACTTTAATTTCAGGTACTATCAAAAGGACTCTGACTAGTTAAATATGCTCTAAAATTTTAACCAGATCCTATTTATCTTACAAGTCCATTTGGGACCCAGTCTGCAAGCTGATCTGTGTGAGCAGATAGATACCTTTGTCTGTGTGGAACCCCATTTGAAGTCAGTGGGACTTTGTACTGATACAGTGGTCCCCCCATGTGCATTAGCTTTCGGGGTCCGGGCCTAAGGACTATTCTACACACAGTTTTTGTACTGTTCAGAAAGTTATATGCTTAAATCAGTGCAACATCCCCTAGTATGGACTCAGTTATACCAACATAAAGGTGCTGGGGTAGCTTATTTATTTGAAGTTAGTAATAATGAGGTGTTGTTTTAAAAAGGCTACTTGAAAGAGAAGATAAGTAGAATTTGCCAGTTTTGGCTTTATAAATATAAGCTCTGACAATCTTAATCCTAATAGAATTGTTTCCATGATTTTTTAAAATATCAATTAAAACAATGTAGTTAAATAAATATTCCCTTGCACTGTTTGCAACCCACACATCTACCTATTTGTCTATCTAAGGGTTTATACTGCCACTCATCGTGACAGTATATGAGTGTCTTCTGCTCAAAATCAATAGCAGTTGGAGCACTATGTCAGTGTATGGGAACCAGGAAGAGAATTTAACTCGCAGAAATAGGGAGAAGTGAATCTGATTTTTAATATTCTTTCACTTCTAATAGTCAAAGTTGTTAGTATTAGTAACATAGGTGATGGAATTTATTCTTAAAAAGTTCTTTTAAGCTGACAATGTTTCTTTTATCAAAAAATGTTATCACCCTAATTATCTATTATTTCCTCAATAAATATAGATCCCCCCCTCCTATAAGTGCTGAGAGAATAAAAATTAGTATAAAAGCAAGAACTCTCTTAATTGTAGTTATTATCAGCCCATATTACTGTACTCTGTATAACATACTGGTAGGCCATAAGATATTCTAACTCTATAAAAATACATATAAGTACGTATGTGAAGCATACACATAACCAATTATATGTTTGGAATATATTCAAAGTCATCTGTTTTTACCTAAATTTTTTCTTTGAACCACAGAAAAAATATCTTGAACAGATTCCAAATTACTCAAGATGACAAGAAATTGCTTTTACAGATAACTTTTAGAATTCTGAAGAAACCGGAAGGTAGCAATACAAATCCTGAGTATTGACAGAGTCTGTTATTCTTACTCATTTGTCCCCAGTTGGTGGATCTGTTGGTTTGTTTTTTTTAAATGTGTCTCTTACGTCTCACTAGTGTATGTGGATAAGAGGATGACATAAGGCCCGGTACAGAGAGGACTTAGAAACTGCACACTCCATGTTGCCACATGGGCTTTGTAACTACAGTACAAAAGGAGGAACAAAACCTCCAATCTTTGGCTACAAAAGGAAGTCAGATTTGTGGAGTATTGTAAGCTACCAGCTCCTGAAACATGCCCACTAAAGAGCTTTGGGTTCAGCAGTGTGCGTCTCATACACCGAAGGCTGGATAGATTGCCATCCCAGCAAAGTAGCCTTGCTTCTTGAGGTGCAGAATTTGACAGAAGAAATGAATTCTTTCTTTGAAAATCAGTATAGCCAGGCTCACAAAGGGAAGGCTTAAATAAATCTTTAATGCACACCACTGAAGTTACTTTTTCGTCAACCCCTGTTGTGGAAATCCCACACCAAAACCCATCTATCATGATAACATGGGCATCTAGAATAGAAAGCAGCTTAGTGCACAACAACTAGCTGCTGAAGGGCAAAAAAAAACCCCAAAAAACCCTATAATAAAAATCAAGGAGGCTTTAGGGAAAAAGAAATCATTTTCAAACATTGTCATAGTTAAATCATTTTAACCTTACATCCATTACTTGCAAACAAATGTGACATTATGAATCAACTGCAGTTATGTTGTTAATAGACTTTATTAATACCAAGGAAAAATAATATACATAGTATCCTCAATGGGTGTATAACTATCATCTCTAATGGAATTTCCTGATATTTTAAATGAACAGCGTGGTTTATTTTGGCAGTGGCATCACATAACTAATGTTTCATATTACACACAAAATGAATTTTGTTCCGTTCTTGAAATGAAACATTTCATTTCAATAAAGGCTTGTAATTGCAACACTTAAATACTATCATTAATGGCAAAAAGAAAGTTCTCCCAGCAACACTTAAAAAAGAGTAAACTTCTCTGCTCATTCCTGTATTACAGCCAATGTCTTTTTATTGTCTGTTTTCATCTCCGTTTTACTTTATCTGCCAAACTACTTTGCATTTCAAGACATTTCCACTCACCTTGAGTTCTTGGTTCAAAAAGAAACAATAAAGTTTAATCTTTTCACTTGACAATGATGTATGGGTCTGTTGAAAAACACTTTTCAGGTATTATCATTAAAAAGTCCTTCTTTTTTTTTTTTGGTTTCTCCTCTATTCTTGTACACATAGAAATAGAAGATGTCATGCAAGCCAGGGCTTTTATTGAAGCTTCTAATACCATTTAATTAGAAATCAAAGACTGCTAAATGTTCCCTCTAAGAGCTCTTCAGCATAGTCCTTCTCTAGGTTGAGTCATTCCTCTTTAGCTAAACATTGTCTAATGACTTTATTAGTGATTTCAAAGGCCAGGGAAGGCTACCATTCTGCTTCTTTCTTTCTTTCCAGATTACATCTTGCTGGTTGGGGAATTTGCTGAGCTGTAGCATCAAGCAACTGGTTTGAATTAGGATCCCCCCCCCTTTCAGTTAGCTACTTATTAGCATTTGTCAAAACAAAGAGATAATGCAGCCTCCAAATGTTTAATATTGTTCAGCAATTCTCTGAGAAAATACAATCAGACAGGGAAGATATAACAATTGTTCCCTTCTTGGGAACATACAGGACTGCTGTGGGGTTACTTAGAGTAAATGCCTTAACTTAATTAGATTGATCACATAACTATGTTAAAGTTATTTAACACTTTGTATTTTTTTTTCCAGCTTAAGAATTTTTTTTAAATGTATGGTTTGTTATGCAGGAACCGCGCACAAGCCAGCATCCAGTGCAAACAGACTGCATCACCAAATAAATGAAAACTGTGATAATAAAAAGTCTGGATGGCATTTTTGTTGGAAAACTAATGTCTAAAAATATAACATTCCCAATTCAATTTCCAGAAAATTTACCAAATCCAGGAACATCCATTAATAAGAAGGAAAATGCTATATCAGTTGAAGGCTCTCAAACTTTTCCCCAGTCATCCAAAGTTACGTAGCTGAAGTATGAGAAATTGATTTCTGAAGTGGATTAATTTCCTTGAGTAGATAAAAACCCTTGTTCTAATTCAGCCTGCTTATGCTGTTCCCAACTCTAAAACTGTTCCCTTCATCTTCCTTTTTGGGGCGATGGTAATAGGATGTTGGAGTGGAATAGGTGCCAAGAAAGATGATATGTTAATTACTTTAAAACACACGTTTTCTTTTCAAAGCCCTTCTAGAATGAGCTGTGAATTTATCATTTCATCTGCATGGCACATTCCATTCTAAAGTCAGAGCTAAATTCTCCCTCTTTCTCTCTCACTCACTGTTAAGAAACACTTTGGAAATTATTACCACATGCCCAGGAGTCACTCATGATGATGACCACTAATGCCATTCCTCTTGTTACAGTATTAACTCAAAATATACCACTGTTGTCTTTGATTAGCACAAGCAAAAGCTAAGAACAAAGACATACCACTGACATAATGACAGTTTTATGGCTCCCATCTGGAAAAAAAATTATGCTCATTAGCATTCAAAATATAAAACATTCTCTTCAGTAGTTCGGTGCAAAACTCTGTAATCTTCTTTTTGCTTCAAAACCTAAAAATCACTGACAAGTTACTTATTTCCTGCAATGCACATCTGGGGTACTTGCTACATAGAGAAATAAAAACATCAGGTGAACAGGGCCAAACAGAAAATTATCCCAGATCTTTCCTTGTGATCTCAGAATTAACCCTTCCTGATGGATTGGTGTCCTCTAGCAGAAGGCAATTGCACAAATATACTAATGCTGCCAGTTACATACATACCCGTTGTGAAGGCAAACATACTTTGTCCACAATGAGGCAATGACATATTCTGGTTTGTTTTTAAATCTCATTACATGATCATGCCCTTTAGACCAACTTTTGAAAAGAAATCCACTCCATTCCCCAAACCTTTGGAAGCAGCCTTATAGATTTCAAACCTAGGAGCTATCCACTCAAAATCAATAACCATTGTGTAATCCTTTTGCCTTTCCTTGTGGCTTCATTAGTTATTAATTTGTTCTTCAGTTTATAAACTGCACTTATCCAAGAAACTGCAAGCACATGTGCACCAGTTAAAAATAGCACACACCTCATTAATATTAATTAACTAAATGGACTCCCACCCAAAGATAGCTAGTTCCATTTTCGTCTTATGCTTAATGAAAAGATGGACCAGCGAGGTGATCAAATCACAGAGCCAAAGGCCCTCCACCAAGAACACTTCATATCTGGTCCCCACATGATGAAATCCAGAGCACCTTCTCCCCTCACTGCTCCATGCAGACATCTCCCATTGAAGTCAAATGGAGTAATGTGCATACTGTAGGAGAGCTGGTTAGGGTCCAGGGCCTTCTGGTGAAAGTACTGTCACTGATTTCAACTGGCACAGTGGCTCATAAGCTCCAAACCACATAGGGCTTTAAAAATCAAAATGAACACCTTGAGTAGCATGTAGAAATAAACAGGAAGTCCATGCAGCCTCTAGAGAGGAGATGTTATATGTTCCCTATGATTAACATCACTAAACAAATTAATCACATTTTGCATTCACTGAAGCTTTCAAGTGATCTTCAAGTATAGCTCCCATATACAGAATATTGCTGTAATGCATTCGAGAAGAGCATGGATGACTGTGGCAAGATCCACATGGTAGAGAAATAGCCATGATGGTATAGCTTAGCACAGATGCAAAAAGATACTTCTCCACACTTTTGCCAGAAGTATTCCCAGCTTGTGAACATCCTTGCCATCAGTTTCATCTCAGCACAATTTTTGCCAGGTGCTGGGAAAACTAAGAACCTGCATTTTCTAGTTCTGGGAAAGCAACATTATGAAAAGCTATGTCATATCCTCATGCTGTAGCACAAACTCTCCCACAATCTCCCTTAGTAGCTTCACATACACATTGAGGAAGGGAGAGGGGTGACAGAACAGAACCCCACATGAGAGAGAGCCCTCTGAGAAGATGAGCAATTGCTCAGCACCACTCATCTGGGATCTCCATTACATGAAAGAACAGAACAAGCATCTCTCCCCCTAACCTTTTAAGAAGGCGCAGGGGCATGCAAAGCGCTTTGTGGTGGGGAGATATTAATAGTCCAGTTGGGTATTGTTAGTCTGGAGAAGATATGAGACTAGTTGAAATGCTAAGTCTAATTTTGTTAATGATTTATTTTCCATTTTTAATATTTGTGCCTTGTTGTACATACATTCAAAGACTTGATACATATGTTAAAGAAAATCTAAATAAATTAAAAATAAACAGTTACACTCTCACTTCCAGCCAGGGTCCACAGTTTGGTGAACCACACCTCATGATCAGCCACATCAAACGGTGATGACAGATCTAAAAGAATAAAGCTGGACACAAGCTTTCTGCCAGATATAGGCCTTAAATCAGATTTAAAGCAGCCAAAGAAATCTGAGGACTCCTGCTGATATCAGAGTTGTCTCACCACAACCATTCCAATGACCTCATCCTAAAAAGGAAAGTTAGAGACAGGACAATAGTTGGACAGACTATCACTGTCAAGAGATAGGTTCTTCAAAGCAGGCTAACAACTAGCCACTCAAAGAAAGCTGTCTCCTTGCCCTCCCCTGGAGAAAGCCTTGATAATATCCACCAGAAACAGACACAATACTTCCGTACTATGAGGGGCATGGGTCCAGCTGATAAACTGCAGGATGAAGATGCAATCCTTATCACATCCAGAATCTCTGCAAGTGAAACTGCCTGATGTTTAAACAGAGAAGACATTGCACTTGACTTCTCCTGCCAGTTCCCTTACCACAGATAGCTAGTCTCCTCTGGATCACATTGCTTTTATCAATTAAATAAGCAACACCTTGCAAGTGTAGTCTATTCTGCCTTCAGGGGAAAGACGTCTGGATTCAATAGTCTGTTTACTACCCCAATCAGGATATAAATGGACTATAAACTAAGAAATATAATTGGGGGGGAGGGGAGAGAACTAAGGACTAGTCTAGGAATGTGGTGGCAGTGGTACACTGGGCTGTCACATAGAATGCTTGGGATGAGAAGAAACATTGGAACTTCTGCTCCCTGGGCTTTTGAGGAATACAAATACTGTGAAGCTGATTTCTTCTGCCCTTCTCAAAAAAACAAATGTAATTCCATATAAATGCTGATATCTGTTGAAGCATTGTCTACAGTGGAGGGCACGTTTCACCTTGTCATTTAGAGAATGAGTACAGCAAAGGTGGCAGCATCGAAAGAGAGAGATTGCGGTGAACATGGGTGTGTGAAGGGGAAACCTGATAGAGCTGACTGGATTCCAAGGGGACTTCCACTTAACCAGGAAAAGAAAGAAACCAGACAGACATGCAAACATAAAGCACTAGGGAAAAGAAGTACTGAATGTGTCTAACTGATCTATTTTAGGGTTTTTTACAGCACCCATCACCATAAAGTGTAAATTCTTCCTTCACTAGTAAACTAGGTCCTTTCCCTGGTTATAGGAAGTGATGCTCAGGATATGTATTTATAATCATTTTAAAAATTAATATTCAGGTTATGAATAAAAACAGAGATTAGTCCACAGTCAGAGGAATCAATAATCAAATCAGTAATTAGTGCTAATTAATGAATTATTAGTTCAAGATACCCATAAATGTTCAAATTATGTAATGCCACTCATGAGACTACCAAGGCAGCACTCTGTTAAACAAAATACCATGTGTACTGTTCCCCGTGACTTGTGCTTTCATTACCACAGGCTCCAATTTTTCTTCCAAATAGAAAAGGCTCTAATGAATGGTACCCAAACTGTGCGTGAGAAAAAACATCACTTTTTATTTAGCAAGATGTATGTGTGTGAGAGAGAGAGGGAGACTTACCCAAGGTTTAAAAGAGAAATTACGTTCAGGAGACCAAATCTGTTTTGAATCTAGAGTCATTCATTGACTTTCATTGTTTTGATTTCAGCTAGTCAACGTTTACATTAATGTAACCGAGCAGCATTTGGCCTGAATTCTAAAAGTAGTGAGGGGAAAAAAAAGATTAGGGGCAAATTTTCAATAGCTGCCTGTGGGCCTGCAAGTATCAATGTCTGCAATTTTCCATATACAAGTCTTCAGGCATACAAGTTTTCACATGGTCCAAAAGCTTAGATTTGATTGCACAAAAGGCATTTGTATGCTCAGATTCAGTATGCAGACATCTAGCAATCAAATTTACTCTGACAAAAACTTGTGTGCCCAAAATTGCTAGCCCAAATTTAGGGACTGTGAGAAGGGATCTTTGAAAATTAGTCCCTAAATCTGTGTCACACACACAAAAAAAAGGTAAAGATGAGACAAAGAAAGGAGATGTGAATAGAAATGAGATATCTAAAAGTAAATCAAGAGCAAAAATAAAAAAAAATACCCAGGAAGGTCAAAATAGTCAAGACTTAAACTAAATTAGGAAGTTCAAAATGACACTGGCACTTACATAGAAATGATACATATCGGGCCAGATTCTTAGCTAAATTTTGGCTTCCAGATTCTGGGGCTGATTCTATGCTGGATCCAGCACTGAGAGGATAGGATAGGATACTGTGGAGCTTAGATAACACAATGATAGGCACTTTAAAATGATTAGATTGGTTTGGATTAGATTAGATCTCTTCTTTTGAATCGCTTCTCCATTTTAACACAATTAAGTATTTTGTTAAGGCAATCCAGGTGTCAACATCATATGTCAAACTATACAAAGTAAATATCCTTAAATCAAACTCTAAGAAGTTCCCAAGCAACATTTTTCTTACCTTGCCTATCTGTACATTTTTATTATGGATGGAAATATTTTTTCCTCAGCTTGTATGTGTAAAGCGAAATCACCTTTTACCGACATTTACTGATAAAAATCTAATCCTTCCAAGCCTAGTTAAGGGTCATTTTGCTTCTGCTGTAATCACAGTGAAGTTAAGAAGATGAAGAAATAGATTTTTTTTCATTTTGACTCTAAATCTCTCTATAAATAGGGCACTTATCAAAATCATTTTAATGTAAGTTAGTGTGGTTTAGGGGAAAATCCTGTATCCAGACTACAGATTCAGTGAGCAGGCTGTGCACTGGGGAGTGCAGGCTGGAGGGACCAATTATTTAGTTATTTAGTTACAGTAGACCCCTCTATGTTCCAAAGGATTTCCAAACACTTGAGAAGGATGGTCCCTGCTCCAAGGAAGTACAATGTAAGGAATCCCTTTCTCCAGACCATAGAATACCAGCAGAACTATTCTCCTTCCCCTCTGCAGGAGAATGCCCAGTGGATGTAACTAGTTGCACCAACCTTGCCACCCTACAGCCTCTTACCCCCCACCCATTCCTCTCCACACTAGAGCTCTGCAGAGAGCCTCAAAGCAGAGCAGCTCTGCTGTATGCAGGGTCTGCACTCCCTGCACAGACTACCTCCAAATTCTGCCTCCAGATCTTCACAGTGAAACCACATTGGTATCACACTGCCTTCAGGGTTCTCTAAGCCAGCAGATGGGGAGCATGATTTGCCTCTAACGGCATCTCTGAGTAAAAAAGTAATGCTGCTTCACTGCTTGTTTATCTATCTATCTATGTAGTCCCCGTACTCATGGTATCTGAGCCTCTGTACTCTGGGGATTATGCCAGATCCCCATCAGCCCTAGCTCTGTATATATAGGTCTGGTAGTGCTCCTTTTCTAATTTGACTTCCCGTAACTAGCACAACACAAGTTTGTTGACAACCACGGTGGCATTTTAAAATGCAGATTATTTGACTCAACCTCCTTTTTCCTTTACAATATAATTTTTAGACCGAGGCATAGATACAATGCACAGGCACATAAAAAAGGAATATTTAAACCAGTCAGTGGTATACATAACAAAACACTTCAAGAAATGTACTTAGTGTGCAATCTCAGTTGCTATCTTTTTCCATGAAATTACTAAATCATTTGACTCCTTTTTTCTCTCCCACCCCTGGCCCTTTCAAAATACCGAAAGGTATTTGAGCACATTATGGACTAATCACTTGCTATATTTCAGTAAGTCAAAGCCAGTTTTGCATTATTGGGAGCAAAAAAAGTACCTTAATTGCTGTAAAGCTTAGGGAAATTATCTGGTCCTAGCTGCCAGATTTCAGGAAGATTATTACTATTATAAAGCAGAGCAGCAATATAGTAAGGCAAAGCTCCTATAACTTCCCAAGTGGGATGTGAAAAAAAGGGATTTTTCCAACAGTTGAAATAGAGAATATGATGCTATACTACATTTATAATGATTGATAAATCAAACTATGCATTTAACTCTCTGAGTAGATTTCAGGTGGGCACAGAAATTCACTTCAGGTTATTCTCCTCTTCCTTCCAAATTAATTAACAGCCTGACGGGAAATCCTCTAACTGTCTGACACTAATGCACACTTTCCTAACTAATACTTTTCACCTATGACAGTCACAGGTCAATCCCAGTGCCTGGCGCTTGGTGTGGATTTGGAGTAAACCAACATTTTCAGGCTGAGAGACTAAATAAGTCTGTTGCCATGATCACCCAGTAGTTTTTGCATGAGAGAAGAATTTTCCCTACCCAGACCTTAGCTAAGGCCCTGCTAGGTAAACAAAAAATGTAGTCTTCTTTATGCAGTACTAAGTGACGGTGGTGACTTTTGGTACTATATCTAAAGCCAAGTCTCAGGTGAATTATAATCCTTCATTATTCAGGACATACTGTTTTTTCCCTTTCCCTCTAAAATGACAGTCATGCTGTTAAGCATAATAATTGTTCATGAGTGAGCACTGCATATTGTCCCTCTTGATTTTGCCTCTAAGGCAGGCTTCTTACTCAGCAGAGGTCAAGGGTCACCTGCTAAATCATGCATACCCACAATCCCTTGTGAATTAGGCAGTTGACAAACTGCCGCTAATGATTAGTACAACCTGCATTAAAACCCTGGCACTAAATTGATATTACTTGAGTGATGGATTACACCTCTAATGAGCGGATTATTGCCACAAGTGACCTTGTCAACTGAAAGAGTGTTTCAATATAACTAACATCTCTCACATTCTCATGTCACAGCAGTGCTAAAAATATTCTTTTTCCTTTTTGATTTTTATTCCTGTGTTGCTGTCTCTTCTTTCAGACAACCAGTTAACGGGTAAACAGCATGTCTAATGGGATTAGTCATCAGAACTGCACCCCAATTAGTATATCATAATCTCTCTGAAATATAAAGTGCTCAGAGACTCATTTTTTCTGATGAAAAGTGTCATTTTTATTTTGCTCCCTATTCTTTGGAGCGTTGAAGTTCTATCAGCAGCTGGCTTGTCTGCAGAAGTGGTCACGTGAAAATAGATTTGCTGCCATTTTCTGATGAAAAGATTAATTGATGACTGTGAACTTCAGTGCTCTTTTAAGGGAAGCCATCATTGCTTAATCATATAGATGGGACAGAATACGTTCAGAAAGACTTCTTCCTCAAAACACTGAACTGGAGTTTATCATGTGCACTGCTATGTTTTATTAAGTGAAGAGTAAACTCATTGGAATAGGGATTGTGTTTTCACATGTGTTTGTTAAGCACCATATAAAGGTATTGCCCTGTATAAATGTTTTGCAACAGTAAGATTCAGAGGGCAATGCTGTGGTTTACCCATATCCTAACGGCAGTTAATTTAGAGGGAGGGAAGTGGCATTTACTAATCATTTCACCAAACAAGAAAATCTCAAGACAAGGGTCTTGTCTCAGCTGTAGCTGCACTCTGTCTTTAAAGATAATAGATCCCTCTTGGAGCCCACTCAGGTCTTTGTCTATACATAGTTAGTGATATATTCACGACTGCCTGTCATTCTACACTAGTACAGATGGGGGGGACTATATTAACTGAGTATAAGCCATGCTGACTTGTAAGGAAAAATCATATGAGAGAAACAAAATACGTGCCTCACCAGTAATTTTCCTTAACAAAGAATGAGCAACTACAGATAAAGGGGAAAAAATCATGAGCAGAAGGTGTTGATATGAGCTCTTTATTATCAGTGATGTTTAATTCTCCGAGGGTCTGTGACATCAGTGTGAATTAGGAATAAGTCCACTGAGGTCAAGAGTTACACCAGAACAAAACTGGTTTAAAGAAAGATTAGAATGAGACCCAATAATATCTCATGGAGTAATCTCTGATAGGTTCAGATTTAATCTTGTGATCCTTCCTGCTCCATGCCAGTTGTAGGGTTTGCCCCTCTACAAATGCTATTTAATGTATTTGATATTCTCCCCAAGGAGAAAAACTAGCATGCTGGGTATAATGAGACTGTCTTCTGAGGGTGCCTATTAATTAATTCTTAAGGACCTCCTTGTCCCAGTACTGATGCAACACTTACAATCAACTGGATTTCTCTTCCTGTCCATTCCCAGGGCTGAGTTCCAGGAAAAAATGATAAGTTACAGGGCATTGTGGGCAGATGGCTCCCAGCTCTGGGCTTCCTTCCTCTCAGTGCACCAGACCTCTAGTCTGGTAGCATTCCAGGTGCATTTCTTTAACAAGGCATTTGATCTGAATAAGTATGGTAGCTAGGGATATTTATTCTTTTCCTGCTGGTAGGTGCAGGAAGAAAAAGGTATGATCAGTTTGTATTGAGATGTTACAGTTAGCATCAAGGCAAGCAGAACACCCTGTAGACATGACATCAAAACCAGAAAGAGTGAAAAACAGCTCAGGCAGCAGGAATTTATGAGGTATATAACGAAACTCTTCTACTCTCTGTTCCATGGGAGTTGATGTCATAGATAGGATCAGCATCTTATAAGGAGACCTTTGCTTTTTAATATTTCCAACTTACATGTAGCATTTTGGGACAGCTCTATGGAGCATTATAATTTGAAGATGACAAATTCATCATGGGTTGCAAGCAAGAACTTTGTGAAAAATAATCATGAAAAGCAACTAAAGCAAAGAAATTACTATTTTATTTCTTTTCAGCCCTGGAAGGGGTTAACCAAAAAAACCCACTCCCCTCTCCCCACCCCCCAGGTATTATGGCATATTCAAAAGTTAGGGAAAATATTAAAGAATAGCAATAGCCAGAAAGTGGCTCACATGCTTCAAAAACCTAATGGCATGATCAGACTTTTGGCACTCACAGGAAGTGCTGTGCTACAGGGTCTGGAGCAATTCGAACAATACATTGGCTCGTGCACTTTGTGAAGAGGCATTAGGAAAGCCTGCCTTTGACTGCCCAATACCTGTGGTGATATCCTGGAGAAATATAGAAGGTCAGATCTACTTTAGTTTACTGAGCTACATCCCCAAACATATCCATTTACCTCTTGTAATTTTGGCCCTAAAAATAGCCCATTTCCAGGATCTGGAGACAGGGAGGGACAGTGCTGAGGAGACAGCTGGTCTTCTTCTGTGTAGAAACTATATCAGTGTGAGCATCTCTTTCTCTCTCTCTCTCAGGTTCTTGTATGATCCCCATTGCTATAGAGACAAAACACCTCCCAAAATTATAAAATGAACATATAAAGATATTTTTCTCCCTTTCTTTCTCTCTGTTTCCTTTCCACTGAGGGTCTGGATTTTGTTTATCTCTGTGGTGTATTGTGGGATGCCTCACTCAAAGAAATGTGTTTTACATTTTGCTCTGAAGGTGCTACTGTCCTAGTCATCTTGATCTTTTCCAGTATAAGCTCCAGACTCATGGACCAGTCGTTTAGAAAGGTCTGGCTCTGGCACACATGAGCTTCATTCTTGAGATTGACAATCCAGTCCATTTTTCTGGTGGAATGTAGCTATCATGGAGGATCATGGTTATGCATGATGGGGCGGTCCCTCCAGTTATCTGGGCCACTCCCACCGTGGGATTTGTTGGGAGAGAGGACAAAAACCTTGAACATGGAGAAACTGTTTGACAGAAAATCAGGTTTTTGACTAAATTAAATTTTTAAAGCCCCAGCTCCTAGAGTCATGTGAATACATTAGATTCACTGCTTTCATTTTAAAAAAATGAAGTTTCTAGCCATGATAGAGAAAAGCTTGCAAACATGGCCTGCGTGCACAGCAAGACAGGTAAAAAGGGTGCCCAGGCTGGCAGAACAGGCGAGCTCAGTGGTGTCCCAGCACATCAAGTGGCATCTTGAAGGGGGGCAACCTGTTACACAATAAATTCTGGGCTGTCTTTATTTGCTTTCTGGCTTGTTGCCAGCTACTTGCCTTTGCAGGCGGCAGGGGAGGGAGGAGAGATGAGCGCTCCTACGCCCTCTGTGCTCTTAAACCTCCTCCAGCACACACACAGGCAGGGCCATACCCAACTGCAGATTGTGGTGGGGAAGGGAGAGGGGAGCTTTGCAGAAACAATGCAAATGTTTGAGGATCATTGTGTGTCTAGACAAAAAATGTTACTCTTAAAAGATATATGTTCAGGATGAGAACACAGAATGAAGGAGAAACAATGGAGGAGTTTGCCAGACTTAAAACTAAAAAGTCATTCCTGTGAATATGGAATATTAAAGTGCTCCTTCATCAAAGATCAGATTGTCCTGCAGTGTTGACAGTAAAAAAGCCAATGAACAATTACTAAAGGATTGGATCTGACACTAGTAAGGGCAATGTGCATGTGCCAAGCAGCCAAGCAAACAAACAAAAAGTCTAGAGAAAGGCACAGAGCATATGACTGAGTATCATAGCTAAATCAGTGAGAGAGTATCTGCAGATTTTGCCATCTCACTGTTTACCCTTTTTTCCATGTTGAATAGGACTGGGCCCAGCACAGACCCCTGGGGGACCCTGCTATTTACCTCTCTCCACTGTGAACACTGAGATTACGTAAAACGCCCCTTTATTTCCTCTCTGTTAACCCGATTTATCCTTTACCTGCCTTTACTGCCAGGCCTGTGCCAGCTTGGGGGTCGGGCTGCTCTTGTGTCATGCACACGCAAGGGAACCTCCCCCAACAGCCCCCTGCCCCAAGGGAGCCAGGGTGGAGGGGAACACCACAGCCACCCCAGAGAGAGGGGAGTGTGACAGCCTGGCCCACACTGCCAAGGGGCACTCCATGGGCCAAGGGCAGAGCTCCACAGGCCTTCAGGAGTGGAGAGACCCCAGGCCTAGTGTCTGTCCTGGGCCTGCCCTACATCCTTCCCTTCCCAGTGAACAGTTCTGCCCCAGACAGTTCTGCCCCCACAAACCAGCCCTGCCCCAATACCAGTGAGCCCTACCCTCTTGAGCCCGCTCTACATCCCACCTGGCAAGCCCATCCTGTCCCTCACCCTGCCGTGGGAAGCAAGCCCAGCCCGTACCAATGAGCCAGCCCCAACCCCTGCGAGCCAGCCCCACTCCCAACCCATAAGAAAGAGGCTAGAAGAGGAGCTGCAAAACATGACAACAGATGGTATCATTTAGGCACTAGAAGAACCATGAAATTGAGTTCACTCGTAGCAGTTGCAGAGAATAAAGGAAGGGGACTAAAGTGTGTATGGACCCTAAGGAGCTGAATACAATCATCAAAAGAGAACACACCCATGCCCAAGAAGTGAACTATTGTCTGATATGGCAGAAACCAAATTCTTCAGCAAATTAGAGGCATCAGCTGAATTTTGGCAAATCCCTTTGGACACTGAAAACTCGAAGATCTGCACTTTCAACACACCATTTGCTTCCTAACACTGCCTTTCAGAATATCTTTGGCTCCAAAAGTAATTCCCCATACAGTAAGCCAGATGCTAGTGGGTCTAGCAGGCATGAAAATATACTTTGATGATATACTAATTTGGGGCAGCACTACCATTAAGCATCAGGAACAACTGAAGAGTGTACTGGAAATTGTGAGAGCTAATAACCATAAACTGAATAAGGCCAAATGTCAATTTCAAACAATGGACATAACGTACCTGGGAAAGACATTGACTCCAAACAAAATCTTGCCTGATGAATGAAAGATTCAGACAATACTTAACATCCTGAGACCTGAAGATAAAAAGGGAATTCAAAGGCTGCTGGGCATGTTGAATTATGTCAGCAAATTCATACCTAACAATACAAGTCACACACATCTCCTCCACAAGGTCACTGAATGGGCATAGATAGCAAAGCATGAAAGACAGTTTCTGATTTAAAGCACATTCTGACATTAGCTCCAGTGCTGCAATATTTTGACCCATGGAAAGACATCAGGATCTCCACAGATGCCTTGAAAAAAGGGCTGGGAGCAGTACTATTGCAGAGTCATGGACACTGATTGGTTGCTGGTCTCACCTGCACCTAGTGCTCTGACAGCTGCAGAGAAGATGTAAGCACAAATTGAAGAAGAGACACTAGATCTGGTGTATAGCTGTACAAGATTTCATGACTTTCTCTATGGCCACAGTTTCAAAGCAGAATCTGATCATAACCCTCTGAAGGCAATACATTAAAAGAGACTAGGAGAAGCACCACCCAGGATACAGGGACTGTTTTAAAACTACAGTAGTATTTATGGCCCTGGAGTTCCATCCTGGATGCCTTAGTAATGGCAGACAGACGCTCAAGAGTGTATGCTCCATCTGACAATACACAGCCTTGACAAGCAGTAAACATACATTTGATATGACAAAAGTCTCACAAGCCATATCTCCGGGGGTGTGGGATGAATTAGAGACAAATGACTAAAGATTAAATGCTGCAAGCAGTGATATAAGGTATAAGTAAAGAGGGGGGTGGGAATCAACACTTCCTACCTGCATATTCCCACTACAAAAATGAGCTGTCAGTGATCTCAGGGGTGCTCTTGAAGGGGACTCAGATTGTGGTTCCCACCATGGTGAGAAGGAACATATTGGAATGAATACATGAAGGGCACCTGGGAAAGAGCAAATCAAAAAGGAGAGCTACAGAAATTATATAAAATTACGGATTGTATTACAGACAAATAGTGACACTGAAGAAATGATGGGCAGGTGCAGAATGTGTCAGAGGTACAGAGATTGCCAGCAGAAAGAGCCAATGATAACGCACAAACTACTTGCAATTCCATGGGACAAAGTTAGACATGAACCTCTAGTTATAATGGGCTACTTTATCGATTTCCCAATAGTAGTCACACTTGATGATACCAGAGCAGCAACAGTTGTCAGGCATATTAAGTCTGTATGTGTATGTCATGGAATTCCAAGAACAGTAATAACTGACAACAGTTTAAGCATAGGGAATTCCTGAACCTTGCTAAAATGTTTGACTTTCATCATGAGACATCTAGTCTCAGAAATCCCCAAGCCAATGGATCAGCCGAACATGAGGTACATATAGTGAAGAACTTGCCCAGAAAAGCAATGGATGCAAAAGAAGATCTCTATTTAGCACTACTCAACTAGACAGCTTTGCTGAACTCCTCTACAACAGAAGGTATAAATACTTGATTACCAGATAGGAGACAAAAACAAAGGGATGACTAAGGAGTCTGTGACAGTGCAGAAAAGACTGGGAAAGTACAATCATATAAAATATTACTATAGAGGATCAAGACTTCATCCACAGTCAAAAAATAAAGATTTGATGAGAATTTAGCAAGATAGGCACTTGCCAGTCAAAACTATTGTGATCAAAAAGGAACCACCTCACTGACGACCACAGATGAAGGCAAAATCGTATGAAGGAATCATATGCATCTGCTCAAGATACCTGACCACTTGGCCAAAACAAGTGAAGTGAGAGCAGACGTACAATTCACAAACTGAGCCTGTTATGAGACTGACTGACTGACAAGGACTCACCTAAAGATCATTTGATATATAGTAGACCAGGAAAATTACTGAAACACAATAAGGAACTGATAGAGTGATGATAAGATTGCGTTAAAGCAAACAAAAGGGTTGTTAAGTCAATTATTATATTGGTTATAGCTTGTTAGTTAACTTAATATGTTTTAGTTCAGTCAATAACTGAGTAAGGGGTCTAGAAAAGGGAAGATGTGTTCTAGAGTAAATCCTCCACGAAGTGCAGAGATCTCACACTTCCTGGGCACTCTTCATGCAGTCTTTGGGTTTCCTGGGACACTTCCTGTGGGGGCAGGAACAAAGCAGTCCAGGACAGAGCAGTAGAAGGCTTCAGCTACATGGAGTAGTTGCACAGTTCATGGAATCCCCTGACAGATGTCCTCTCTGACGCGAGAGGGAGACCCTAGCACACATCTATCTAGGGTGTGTCCAGTCGCAGCCCCTCTTCCAGCCGCTCTAGAATCTCTTATTGGGGCTCTGGCTGTACTTTTCTCCCCACACTTCCTCATTTATACACACCCTATCTGTGGACCCACAAAGTTATGTGACCTCCTCGTCAGCCTCCTCTTGGTGCTGGCCAAGATGGCCATCCATCACACAAGAAGGAGGAAGCCGGATGGGGACGGGATGCTCTGTGACTGTCAGGTTATTGTCGGTCCCTCATCCAATCATGCCTCTCAGCTGAGTTCCTAGGGGAGTGTCCATGGACTCCTTAAACACCTTTGGTAGTGGTGGGTACTTTGGGGGATCCTCTAGTTGGTGTCCCATTCTAGATCCCTCATTTGACCTTCACTCCCATCCCTTTTTTTTCATTTATTGTCCCCTCTGTTCACTTGCCAGTTGGGTTCAGTGGCTCCTCTCCTTTGGTTGAGTGGATGGGCTTTTAAATTTAGGCAGGGCTAGGTCCACTCATCCCAGTACCTGCAATAGGTACACAGAGTAGTAAGAAGTTTGTTATCTCATTGCTGTACATAGTTCTCTTCATAATAAAAGGTTTATCTTGACATAGGTCAGCATATCAGTAAGATAGTACAGAAGCAAGAGGGGTTACTTTGCTGCATGCAGAATTTAAGCCCAGGCCTTCAAATTCTTACATCTAGGAATAGCTCTGTCTTACATGAGTAGCTTCATTGTCTTTAGTAGAACTATTCACATGAGTAAGAATTTGTAGGAGCAAGCCGCTGTATAATGTTCAAGTTAACATCAACGGTCACAGGCAAAAAGCAAGAAAACATCAAATGAATTCACAGAACTAAAACATGAGCGAGTCCCTATATACAGCCTTAGGAAAGAGTTCTAGGACATTGCTATAGTATACTGGTATAGTATATGAAAGTATTGATAAGTCAATAATATATTGCAAGGGAAATATGCATTATACTCCAAATTTTGAAGTGCCGTGCTCTGTGTTAATGAGTCTCACAAAAGCAAACCCTACTTCTCTAGTTTTAGAAAGTTAGCCAGAGACATGGAACTGCATCCCTGCCAGTAACAGTGCAGCCAGGCAGTATCCTTCCTTTTTCAAAACACTTCCATTTCTTTTCTTTTTTTTTTTTAAAGTTTCTTTATGCTGTGCAGCTCAGAACATAATTACTTTTCACTGTAGGCTCAAAAAGTCACTAAGCAGCTGATAAAAGGCAAAGGAATCAGTGCTATTTTCTAGCTGAAAAAAGGGCTTTTCTTATTGGAACTGATAACTCTCACCAAGGGCTCCAGGCTTTTGTTACATCAATTTGAGGAACTCATAATCTCTGCATTATGAATGTTCAACCAGGATATTTCCTGCTGTAGTGCATCGTGCACCTTCAATATCACAGATACTGTTGTCATCGTTGGGTAAACAACTTTTGACATGTTTTCAATTTGATTACATTAGAACAAGTGGGTCATGATTGATAAGCTAATATTCAGCCCATGCAAATCATCAATCACTGGAAGTATATTAATTATTCAATGTAACCGTCTAATGCAAGAATCAATGTTGGAAATGAAGAAAAGAAACTCACAGCTCCCAGTAGAGTCTACAGTAGATAATAAAAAAAGGAATACTAAATAATCTGAGCCCATAATCATCTGTTTAATAAAATCCATTTATTTAGCTGTCAAGTACATGGTACAATTATTTTAAAAAACAGGATAATGAAAAATATTATATTTCCTGCAGAAAAGAGACTTTCATGCTTCTAAGCAGAAATTAAATTTGAGATTTTTTTAAAAATAAAAACTGTAAATGATGAGAATAGCTGAAACATTGTAAAGAAATTCACTCACCACTGGCACCGCCTAGCGGTCAAGTGGGGTAATGCAGACCCTCTCCTTTCCAGGCACCCCATGGTGCCAGTTGCTCCAGTCCTTCAGTGGTCTGTCCCTTCTGTGATTCAGTCCTTCAGCCAGGTCACTTGTTTGTCTGCCCCTCTTGGGGTACATAAAGAGTCCATCAATGGGTTAACCCTCTGGGTTAGGTGAGGGGTTCCAGACTTCCCCTTGGGTCAGGATCCTGTGGTCCATTCCTTCATTCCATGGGCAATATGTCCCCTTTCTATTTTATTGCATAAACCATACTTTTAATCCCATCATGTGATGCCCCTGAAACTACCCAGCACTTAGCTGCTTTTAACCCTTTTTCATCTAAATTGCAATCCCTTTTCCATACTGTGACCTTTTATAATGCTATGATTTGGCCGTTAGATTTGCAGCATTCTTCCAGCATCTGGTTTTCTATCACATGCAAATCACTCCTGATGGATTCCAGCACCTGCAGAAGCTGAGAGATTCATCAAAACCACATAACACCATGGCTACTTCTATAGTAGGAGGAAGGAAAAAAAAGCTATTTAACTTTCTCTGAAATTATAGAGCAACCCCACACTTGACTTCAAGTCAATCTCCTTGTGATGGGGTGGACTGGCCCTGCACTGGGACTGAGAGGGTTAATCCTTCCCTGCTGGCAGAGGAAGCCACGCCCCTGAGGCTCTGCTGGGCATGCTCCAACAGGGAGTCAAGTATAAAGGCCTGCAGAGCTGCTCAGTCAGGGCTGGTGGCTGAGGAAGGAGGATGCCCAGTGGAGGTTCCAGCGGCGACTCATACAAGAGGGAGCCAAGGGGCCAGGAAGTGGGACCAGAGACTGGCAGCTGTAGGAACCCAGGGAGCGCCGGGGGCTGAAGACCCTGATGCCACAGGGACTGCTATGTTTGGAGAACTGGTAGGAAGTGACCCAGGAAAGGGAAGGGAGTGGTATATCCCACTACTCTGAGGGCAGCATGCTGCGGTAGGATTCCCTGCTGACCCGGGGTGGATCACACCGTCAATGACCTGGCCCTGGGTTGGAGCCCGGTGAAGGTGGGTGGGCCTGGGCTCCCCTACTGGGGGTCTCTAACCCAACCCCTGCTTTTTTGTGATGACATAATTCACTGACCCCTCTCTCTCCTCAAAGGAGATAGATGAACTCCAGCTGCTGGGCCACACTATCCTTTGAGGGGAAGAGGACTTAGAGGGACTCTGACCCTTGGGCCATACTGCTTTAGGAGTGCACTATAGAGATTCCAGCCACTAGGCTGCACTATCCCACCAGGGGAAGAGGATTTAGAGGGACTCTGGCCATTGGGCCATATAGCCTTGACTACCGGGGAGGTGGTAGAACCAGCGTAGAAGCTGGGAGGTGGGGTTAATCTCTCTCTCTTTCCTCCCCCCCCCCCCGAATCAAAGGGGTTGATGAGGTAAAAAACCCACCCCACTCCTGCACTATTTGAATGTGCATTGCACAGCAAAATGCCAAACAATGCACTTCAGGCAGAAGGTGCAGAATTTTGTAAACATAAGCTAAAGTAATTCACTAAAAGGAATTTCATATTAATATTGGCAACACCATACTAGTTCATCAAAGGAAGAAATGAACCTGATTACACCATTCAGCCCTCATCTTTTATTCAGTGACATATGTCAAAGGCACTTCAATCACTCCCCAAAGGAATGGACATTCTGTAACCGGAAATACATCACTTTTCTATGTGCTTAGAGGTCAGATGCAGTCTCCAACCCAATAGACAAAGAAGATGATGTAGATGCTCTCTCTCCACAAGAAACTCCAGAACTGTAACACCAATGATTCCTATGAAGGTATACCCCAGAAGGGATAACAGTAGACATCTGTAATGTTTGATCAATGAGATTCCACAAAGACACTGATATGGACCTTTTGGCTTATCCTACTGTTAGAAAATAATTAAATAGTTAGAATGATCATTGCTTGACTTAGTTTAAACAGAAGGGAAGAGTAGTTAGCAACTCATTCTGTGATTGCTTAACCCAGGCTACGGCACAGGAATGAGATCTGCCCCAAGTGAAAGAGACCGAGGGAGGGTGAGGTGGGTGTCCCTGGAAAGGTTCATGTATTGGGGTGGGGGTATATGCCAAGAGAGATACAGTAGGAGCAGGTCAGGTGTGCATGAAGGAAGTATGGACTCTTGGGGGATGAGTACATGGGGAAGGCTGTGTGTCTTGCTATCCTGAGAGGAAATCCATGTCAGCGATGAGTGCCTTGGGACATGAAGTTTGGGTAAAATTAACTCAGTCTAGTGACTGATGGGGAAGGATAGTCCAGGGGTTAGGGCATCCACTTGGGATTTGGGAGACAGGTTCCAGTCATTGCCCAATGACAGATTTCCTGTGACCTTAGGCAAATGATTTAGTCTCTCAGTTTGTCATTTCTCAGATAATAGCACTTCCCTCCTCACGGGGTGGTGGGAAGATAAATAAATTAAAGATTACCGAGGGGCACAGTACTGTTGTAATGGTGGGCATATAAGAACCTTTAGTAGAAGGAGAAGAGTGGGTGTCTCCTCTGTGGGGAAGCACATGAGAGGCATCACATGAGGAAGAAATGCAAAACTGCCTTGAGGGAGAAAGTGGGAGACCTGCTTCTTCCTAATGCAGAAGATGGAAGAAGGAAAATACTCACCAACAGCCACTCCCCTAAAGCACAGCCTGGTTGCACTTACTACCTCTTGTGCTTCCCCTGTTGAATCTTTCATCAGCCTTTCAATTGTTAGTCTCATTTTGCTGTCAGCATTTTGTTTCTGTTGCTGAACTTGTTTTATTATTACTGTTGGATTAAATGTCTGTGTTTAAAGAATCTAAAATTCCAAACAAGCTGCTTAATTGAAAACTTTTCACTTCAAAATTGCCTTTTAATTTTTGTAAATGTTAATGAAAACCTTCATGTCTAGTTTCTAAGAGGACAGAACAAAATTAGCAAATTAAATGTTGAGTTAAAGCTTTGAATATTGAATTAGTTCCCAAATGAAGGTAAGGAAAGCTCAGACAGCTGCTTTACTGTGAAACTGAAGTTGTATGTATTCAGCTCTTTCCAGTCAGTCTGTAACAGGGACCAAAATCAGAGAGAAGTGGATTTTAAATAAGAAACTGTTTTACTAGGCAATGTGTCAGAAAAACGAGAGTAGCAGTGTAAAAATCAAATCAAAGGAAGAAGCAAATCAATTCACCTTTCTCATAGAGGTTAACAAATCTTATACAGTAGGGATGTGCACGAATATAAATAACTAATATCAAATAGGACAAATAGTGTGATACTTGGAACTCTGTACTCAAGTACCAACTTACTTATGCTTATCCATCCCTCTTCCATGACCGCCAAAGTGACTTCTTTCCCCCCATGTCCACACAGTGTGTTGTTGCTATAGCTTGTGTAGTTGGGAGTATTGTGGTTCGCAGAGGAGTGTTGCTGGCAGAAGTTACAAAACAACTTTCCAGTATAGCTTGGAGGTGCACTTAGACAAGCTACTAAACAATCTTCCAGATCACTTATTCAAGTGCTTGCAGTTCCCATTTCAGGACAAGTGAAAGAATAACACTGAGCAAAGGAATTTAAGTCATAGTCAGAGCGTTTTGATCACTAAAAAGGATGGTTCAGGCCTTACTGATTCTTGCCACCTCTTGTTAGTACATTCAAGCTTCACTTTTAAAATAGTTCTGTAGATTATCTTTCATGTTTAGTCTAAAATGCATTGTATTTACCCAAGAGATCAGACCAAGCTTCTGCCTCCAAAACTTTTAGACAGACTTAAAAATATTTGCACAAGAGACCAAAACTGTTCTTGATGGTCTTGCCGCCAATTACATATTTAGACAGGTTTTTTTAACAGTAGTTCTTCTGGACCCAGTTGGGCAATTAGTTAAACACTTACTAATACATTATTTTAAACATAGATTGTATTTAGCCGATAAACTAGAACAATTCTGTTGGCAGCTACTTGGCCTCTCACACATAGTAGAAGAAAAATAGGTAAGAGTCACGCATTCTACGCTGAGACAAAGTCAGTGAGAGGAGAGAATACATGTGAGAATTTAATTTGACCCATCATTTGTATACTGAAATTACTTATCAAAGCAATTAAGCATATATTAGATGCCAGGCTTCAAGCATATGTTATTTTGAAATCTAAATTATATAGAGGTTTTTACCTAAACACAGATTTGAACCCACAACTCCAGAGATAAATACCAGATAATTCTATCCTTTCATGTTCCAAGCCTACATTGTGCAGAAAACCACTTGCAGTGGGATGAAGGTACTGCAGTTAATGGGATATGAGAGCCATCAGCACCTCACAGGAAAGTCTAAGCATCTTGCAGAATTGGGTTCTCAAAGTTTTCTTTTAAGGTAGCATCCATTTTCATAGAGCCATCACATTAGAACTCACAATATTATTACCCATGATCCTCATGTAACCCATGCCTACTGGGTGTGGTGCACCTAGACCACCTAGAGATTGATGATTCTGCTACAGCCTCGGCTAGAAAACATGTGACTTTTAGCTCATGTAGTAGAGGCTCATACACTAAGCTTCAAGAGGTCCCAGATTCAACCCTGATCACGGGGTCTGTGGACATTGCACTATGTGCTGATATTCTATCTCTGTTAATTTTAGGAAGGGTGTCACAGGGTGCAAACAGGTGAGCCTGCCCTCTGATCACTCTAATAGTAATTCATTCCCGAGTAGGAAGCTGATGGGGTAATCATTCAATCAGGCTGCCCAGCTGAGCCAATTACCCCATCAGCCCTGAGCTGATAAGAGGCCGCACAGGAAGGAAGTGGAGGGAGGAACAGAGCTAACTGAGCCTAGCAAGACAGAGGCTCAGAACAGGGAGTCCTCTGTTACCCTCAGGCTCCGGTGAAAGGGCCAAAAGCTAGTTGAATATTGTAAATAGGAGGTTGCACAAGGACTGTTGTGAAATTGGTGAAGTAAACACAAAATAAAAGGACATGGTAGAGGCACAACCAGAGGAGTCTGTGCGGTTTTTGTGGGGAGATGGCAGGAGAGGAGCCACACCCCGACAGAATTGCAGAACTAACAGAGCTATTGTGCAGAAGCTATGAATTAGCATATCAGCACTTTAAATAGAAAAATATACTGCTTGAACCCTTTCTCTTTCTTTCTTTTTGTAGGGAAACCCTGATTTTTTTTTTAATTTTTTTCAGTTTTAGTTTGTTCCATTTTTCTAAAATCTACCACTTTAAAAAAATCATGCTCAGAAATAAAAAGTGCACAAGCTCAAAAGCAAAAATAAATATGCAATAATGGGAAAGAGCATGTAACAAGTCACAGGAATTGGTACCAACTTTGTTCTCTATTTCCTTTAAAAGAAAAGTCACAATGTAGTATAAACAGTATTGTTGTAGCTGTATTGGTCTCTGAAGAAGAGCTCTGTGTAAGCTCGAAAATTTGTCTCTCACCAACAAAAGATGGCCCAATAAAAGATATATCTCACCCACCTTGTGTCTCCACTGTGTAATATAATCTGTCATCCTGCTACTGAGGGAACACAAGGGCTGCAACAGACCAGAAAAGATGTGGGAATAGATGGAGTCACTGCGGCACCTGTGGTAGCTGTCAGCTATCAGAACTGGCTGACCATGTAGGGATGGGGAGGCTGGTGTAGTGGTTAGGGAGCAAGCCTGGGATTTGGGAAATTGAGCTTCAGTTCCCTGCTTTTCCTCTTATTCACAATTGGAAGTGATTTAAGGTCAATCAAATTAAGGCCACTTTAATTCTGACTGAGAGCATCCACATAGGGATTCAATGCAGTTTAACTAGTCCATTTTAAATTCACACCTTTTAGTTAATTTGGAGCACTTTTTTTGGGTGTCCTATGTAGACAATCCCTGAGCCTTTCTGTGTCTCACTTCCCAATCTGTAAAATGGGGATTATAGCACTTCCCTGCCTCACAGGGGGTTGTGAAGCTAAATGCATTAAAGCTTGTAATGTGCTCAGATACTATGGTAATGGATGCCATATAAGTACCTAAGATAGATGGTGACAGGTTTCAGAGTGGTAGCTATGTTAGTCTGTATCAGCAAAAAGAACAAGGAGTACTTATGGCACCTTAGATTAACAAATTTATTTGAGCATAAACTTTCATGGGTGTTGTTCCCCATAAATAGGTGTTGCAAGTTACACCCACACACAACAAGGAGCTTTGAGAGGCGGTTTCCACCTTGGGTGATGAGGCCCTGTACTGCCCGCAACTTGTAGGGCACAATTTAACCTTTACTGGCTGAGCTCTAACTCTACACTTTGTAATACCATGTGCACAGCGGACTGATTTTACCATGTCATTTTACCATGGCCCATAGATTAGAGCCATATGTATGCCATCAGTGGACACACCATTATCATGCATTGGGTACATTGTACTTATGGAAAGAGCTATTCACTGTCTACTTCTGTGCCTGCCTTAAGCTATCTGTATCATGGAAGAAAGCCAATTTGCTACCCTCCGCTCACAAGACAGCCTTCTGTTGCCTTGTCCATCCAGGAAATTGTACAGCGTTCCAGAGAAATGTTCAGAAATGTTAGCAGGCATTTGTTGCATGCAAATAGCTGAAGAATAAATCATTGTATATTGTAGCACAACCCCTGAGGGGGTTTGTACCTATGGAACTTGGTACTGTCACTCCACTTCCACATGTACCTTAATCATGTTATTCATTCAGTGAGAAGGAAGAACAGTACACCATGAGACTTTAATCCCTCACTTCTAGTGATCTGACTCTAAAAGAGAGAGAGCAGGAAACCCAGGGAAAAGTCTTTAGATAGGATTCAAATTCCATTATTTCTCTGCACTGACTATATGCAAGGACCTCATTATCAAAACAGTTTCCTAAGATATTTCAGAGAAAGGTATGTATGCCAGTTAAGTGTGTAAATACAGGGATTAAATATCACCTTTAGGACATTGCATTTCCTGATCTCCAGGGCAGCTGGAAATAACTTATCTGCTACCTACCAGGGGGCAACTCCACAAAAATGATTTCTCTATCCCCTAACCCTCTGGATCATTTCCCCTAAAGAATATAAAAAATAACAAAGGGAGAAAATACCATCATAATTAAACAGCATTCTAGCAGGGAGCTTTTTTTTTAAAGTGGATTTAGTGCATATTAAAGGTACTTGCCTATTTGAGACCCCCTGGGGCAGTGATCCTATTAGCAACAGAACAGGGGTTGTGCATGTTGCTTCATGCTGTCGTGCCAGTGGTCCTTAAACTTGACCTAGAGGGGAGCACCTCTATGCTGATTCAAGCCCTTACCTCTCTGCTGAGACTGCCAGCAAGGATGTTAATTATCACTTCCTGCAATGCAGACAAATCCACTGGAAACTAGACTGACACTACCAACTCCAATCCCAGAACAGCCATAGCATAGTACGGACATTTGTAGATATTCCTAAGTAATCCTGTCATGGAACGGATATGAACCAGTGACTGAGAGATGTAGGGCAATTGCTAATTAATCACCCAAACCAGCCGGGCTTTCTGATTTTAAAACAAGTTCAACTAGAAAGCTAAGGAAATTAAGTGACTAGCACAGCTTTGCATATTTTCAAAGTATTATGCCCATTAAACAATTTTATACTAAAGAAAAGGCCAGACAAATAAATGGAATCCATTGTAAAGGTTACAAAAAGCATATATAACAGCACATTTCAAACAGCTTTCCAATGCCTGAGAGGAATACCTACATTCATAAACTACATGAACAATGGAGGGGTTGTCAAAGAAGGTCCTAAACTACCTCACAGCTGAGACCCCTTTCTTCGAAGTCATGAGTATGAGTAAACCAAGATTCCATGGGCCAGATCTGTGAAAACAAGTCAATTTACACCAATTGAAGATACTCCTCTTTGCAACATTTTTTTCTCCAGCTTCTGTTTCTGATAGCAATACTGCTCTGCAGATTGGAAAACAATAGTTTCCTCTAGCTTCATTCTGGACTGAAGTGTTCCTGCGCCATTGGATTGTCTTGCTTCCTGGCTCCTCTCAGGGCCCTCAGTCCATCACATTGGGACACAAAGAGAAGCTGTGCTTGACCTGATATTAACTCAAAGCCCTATCAATCATGTATGAAAGGCAGTGGCAGTGGAAGAGTCATGAATTTTTGTTAAGGTGGATATGATCGAGCGCATGCTTCAGCTCTCTGATCTAGTAGTAGTAACTATCTTAATAATAAATTATAATGATAAGCAATGCTATGGTAAACAACCATCTATTTGATCCCTACAGCTCCAGTGAGGACAAAATACCATGACAGTCAATGGGAATTGAATTAGAAACCTATTGTTATCAAACTCCCTAGATGGCTACAGAGAAGTTCTACATGAAGATTGGGCCCTTGTTGGTATATCAGCACATTCAAGGACAGACCCTGTCCATTACAAGTTTGACTGGGGATTCATTTTTAATACTTTCATTGCCATTATTCCATTCCTACTATATTTCAATATAAACAGGCTGGGACTTTTCCCAGACTTTGAAGAAATTCATACTGTAATGAACTGGCTCTTTGTTTGGGTAGCGCTGCTCTCTACTAGATGGAGTCATGCTAGATGTTCCTCAAAGGCCTTATAGCATTTGACAATTAGTGTGATTTCTCTTTTAGCTCAAGTGATAGGAGCCTGTGCTAGTGAACAGGAAGATCTGAATTCCATCCCTGATATTGCCACAAAATTGTAAATAGTCATGGTATGCAGCCTAATGACAACCCTCTTGTTCCTAAATTACTTTGGATATGTTGCAGTTGTTTAATAGACAAAATACAAGGATGACTAAGAGAAATCGTGATATAAAGCCCTTTCCTATTCCTCCCAGGATTGGGAGGAATAAAACTTTATGGAAGATCTTTGCTTATTCTGTCTTGCTCTGTAGTATTAATCAGGCATGTCAACAAATGAAAGTACAATTGTTAGAATAAGAGATTAACAATCTCTGCATTCTGATCTGTAAGTAAGGGAATAGGTATTTTTTAATCCTTGGGATTAAGATTTTCATGCATGTAAATGGGGTGGGATGAAGTATCTGGCAGGCAGACTATTGGTGGCTACCCAAAATTACAGCTCTACACCTCTGCTTTTACTATTTTGGACAGGTTTTTGAATCCTGTGCCACGTATCTTCTGTTCATATCAAACACTGGGGAATGGAGATTTAAAGGAGAAAATGTATTGTTTAAACCATGTATAAGGTACCCTGGGGAACATATCCGAACATAAACATGAGGCAGGGAAGGAAGAGCAATTTTTTAAAATCAATGCTCTTCATATTATCTTTATAAAATCAGATGAAACAACAGATTTTAACATTTTATCATGTAATATCATTTAATATCCCAATAAAGGAAAATAGAAAGCATTAAATTATGGGAGGCGTATATTGATTTTATACCACTGGTATTTATTCTCAGTAATTCCCAGAGATATACACACATAACCCAAGTAGTCAGGCTTTGTTTCAGGAATGCCCCAGCAATTGTGGGGGATGGAATGCACCATGCCAAGCTGCAGAGCTGCAAAGCAGCTGGTCCATAGCCGCTGTTCTTTCATATGGGCAGGAGCAGCAGCTCCACGTTCTACATGAGAGGTTTCGACCACTGAATCTCATTAAATGTAGTTTTTCCCCAATCTGTCCCCAGCCCACTTCAATAGCCCCCACAGCACCAGCCTATTTAGGATATGTGTGAAGAGCCCTTTGCAAGATGTCAGGGCTCCTCTTTGTGGCTATTCCCATCACCACGGAAGTTTTGCATATGCTATCCACACCTGTGTCACTTTCACTCTCACTGCAGATATATTGGAGGGATAAAGGGAAAACCACAAAGAATTTGTGTGCTAATTAGTTGAATGAAACCACAGTAGTATGGACCTTTCAAAGCCAGTTACTAATTTCAAACACAACAGGTGCCCACTGGCTAGGTGAATAGTTTAGAAAAATATACCCAGCCCTTCCAAAGACTGTAAATCTATGCAATATGAATTCAATCCAAACATTCATTGCTGAGCAGTTTGGTTTGGTTTCAGGCCTGGGTTTCAATAAATGCATTCAAGAAATAGCTTTCTCATTATATTTCTTTAGCTAGGCTGTTATTCTGGAAAATACTAATTTAAAGGTGCCAGTATGTGCTGTTGCAAATTAATGACAGTTACATTCCCAAAGACAAAGATATTTTACTGGAAAAAGATTTCTTATATTATTCACCACTTTTATGAGGTTTCATTGTTTGGATTCAGTCCTAAATTTAGGACTGAAGTCCAGACATAGAATCATAGAATCATAGAATATCAGGGTTGGAAGGGACCCCAGAAGGTCATCTAGTCCAACCCCCTGCTCAAAGCAGGACCAAGTCCCAGTTAAATCATCCCAGCCAGGGCTTTGTCAAGCCTGACCTTAAAAACCTCTAAGGAAGGAGATTCTACCACCTCCCTAGGTAACGCATTCCAGTGTTTCACCACCCCCTTAGTGAAAAAGTTTTTCCTAATATCCAATCTAAACCTCCCCCATTGCAACTTGAGACCATTACTCCTCGTTCTGTCATCTGCTACCATTGAGAACAGTCTAGAGCCATCCTCTTTGAAACCCCCTTTCAGGTAGTTGAAAGCAGCTATCAAATCCCCCCTCATTCTTCTCTTCTGCAGACTAAACAATCCCAGCTCCCTCAGCCTCTCCTCATAAGTCATGTGCTCTAGACCCCTAATCATTTTCGTTGCCCTTCGTTGTACTCTTTCCAATTTATCCACATCCTTCCTGTAGTGTGGGGCCCAAAACTGGACACAGTACTCCAGATGAGGCCTCACCAGTGTCGAATAGAGGGGAACGATCACGTCCCTCGATCTGCTCGCTATGCCCCTACTTATACATCCCAAAATGCCATTGGCCTTCTTGGCAACAAGGGCACACTGCTGACTCATATCCAGCTTCTCGTCCACTGTCACCCCTAGGTCCTTTTCCGCAGAACTGCTGCCGAGCCATTCGGTCCCTAGTCTGTAGCGGTGCATTGGATTCTTCCATCCTAAGTGCAGGACCCTGCACTTATCCTTATTGAACCTCATTAGATTTCTTTTGGCCCAATCCTCCAATTTGTCTAGGTCCTTCTGTATCCTATCCCTCCCCTCCAGCGTATCTACCACTCCTCCCAGTTTAGTATCATCCGCAAATTTGCTGAGAGTGCAATCCACACCATCCTCCAGATCATTTATGAAGATATTGAACAAAACGGGCCCCAGGACCGACCCCTGGGGCACTCCACTTGACACCGGCTGCCAACTAGACATGGAGCCATTGATCACTACCCGTTGAGCCCGACAATCTAGCCAGCTTTCTACCCACCTTATAGTGCATTCATCCAGCCCATACTTCCTTAACTTGCTGACAAGAATGCTGTGGGAGACCGTGTCAAAAGCTTTGCTAAAGTCAAGAAACAATACATCCACTGCTTTCCCTTCATCCACAGAACCAGTAATCTCATCATAAAAGGCGATTAGATTAGTCAGGCATGACCTTCCCTTGGTGAATCCATGCTGACTGTTCCTGATCACTTTCCTCTCCTCTAAGTGCTTCAGGATTGATTCTTTGAGGACCTGCTCCATGATTTTTCCAGGGACTGAGGTGAGGCTGACCGGCCTGTAGTTCCCAGGATCCTCCTTCTTCCCTTTTTTAAAGATGGGCACTACATTAGCCTTTTTCCAGTCATCCGGGACTTCCCCCGTTCGCCACGAGTTTTCAAAGATAATGGCCAAGGGCTCTGCAATCACAGCCGCCAATTCCTTCAGCACTCTCGGATGCAATTCGTCCGGCCCCATGGACTTGTGCACGTCCAGCTTTTCTAAATAGTCCCTAACCACCTCTATCTCTACAGAGGGCTGGCCATCTCTTCTCCATTTTGTGTTGCCCAGCACAGCAGTCTGGGAGCTGACCTTGTTAGTGAAAACAGAGGCAAAAAAAGCATTGAGTACATTAGCTTTTTCCACATCCTCTGTCACTAGCTTGCCTCCCTCATTCAGTAAGGGGCCCACACTTTCCTTGGCTTTCTTCTTGTTGCCAACATACCTGAAGAAACCCTTCTTGTTACTCTTGACATCTCTTGCTAGCTGCAGCTCCAGGTGCGATTTGGCCCTCCTGATATCTTTCCTACATGCCCGAGCAATATTTTTATACTCTTCTCTGGTCATATGTCCAACCTTCCACTTCTTGTAAGCTTCTTTTTTATGTTTAAGATCCGCTAGGATTTCACCATTAAGCCAAGCTGGTCGCCTGCCATATTTACTATTCTTTCGACTCATCGGGATGGTTTGTCCCTGTAACCTCAACAGGGATTCCTTGAAATACAGCCAGCTCTCCTGGACTCCCTGGATTCCATAAACACATATGCAATCTTAACCCCCTAAAGTCACCCTGGGTATAAAGGCTATTAGCATTTTTCTCTTAATTATGTTTCTGCTGTGCAATGGGTATCAGTATTTTTTTCAAACCCGTTCAACATTTTATGGAAGCATGGGAGATTTTTATGATCCTTTGTAGAAAATATTGCATTGCAATTTGGGATGCACATGAAAAAAATATGCATGCAATTTTTATCATTATTTTTTCTCCTTCTACTGCATATGTTTTTCCATAGTTCTCTGGCCACCAGCAGCAGAACACCAAAAAAACCCTAGTATTCTGAAAGGCATTTCATTACTATATACATAGATAGATACAGATGTAACGGTAGACAGGAGATTATAGAACAAATAAGAAAACAAGGGCCCTGCCCCAATGAACTTGCAATCTAACCCATTTTATTCATATTTTCCCTTCTCTGGGAATAACTGATATTCCTTCACACTGCCCAAATAAATCAGTCAGGCACTAGAAAACTCCACAGGGCTATGGTGGGAAGATTTCTCCCACAAAACCATGGAGCTGTTTTCCAGCTCTAGCCTAAGGGCTGAAGTAGATTCTGTGGTTCTTTTTGTCCCATCCATCCCCTGCATGCAATCCCCTGCATGGCAAGTTGGGAAGCTCCAACATATTGGGTCCCAATATGTTGGAGCTTCCCGACTTGCCACCACCTTATCCTGCGCTCGCCTCAAAGTACCATTTTGTATAGTAGCTGGCTCTGTGGAGCACAGTGCCGCACTGCACACGAGATGCAAAACTACAGCCAATCCACATTGTTAAGAGCCCTCTGCATTGACAGTGGAGGAGTCAGGAATTGGGCCTAAAGAATGGAATACTGAAATTTGGCAAACTCAGCAATCCTACCCAGCATACACGCATGCATGCATACACACACATGCATGCCCAAAACCAGCTCCTTATATTTATTTTTCTACATGGTGAATAAACCAAAATAAAACACATTCTTCCTACAGAAAATGGCAGGCTCAGTCCTCGGCCACTGTTCTGATCATTTTTGCACTGTCTGGAAAATTATCCAAAGGGAGCACCTGAGATTTCCACCAGCATAGAGGAATTGTTCAGTGGCTTAAAGACAACATAGCTAGACAACATAAGACAACATAACAGAACGCCACCAGCCATCACCTTCAGCCCCCAACTAAAACCTCTCCAACGCATCATCAAGGATCTACAACCTATCCTGAAGGATGACCCATCACTCTCACAAATCATGGGAGACAGGCCAGTCCTTGCTTACAGACAGCCCCCCAACCTGAAGCAAATACTCACAACAGAACCACTAACCCAGGAATCTATCCTTGCAACAAAGCCCGTTGCCATCTGTGTCCACATATCTATTCAGGGGACACCATCATAGGGCCTAATCACATCAGCCACACTATCAGAGGCTCGTTCACCTGCACATCTACCAATGTGATATATGTCATCATGTGTCAGCAATGCCCCTCTGCCATGTACATTGGTCAAACTGCACAGTCTCTATGTAAAAGAATAAATGGACACAAATCAGACATCAAGAATTATAACATTCAAAAACCAGTCGGAGAACACTTTATCTCTTTGCTCACTCGATTACAGACCTAAAAGTTGCAATTCTTCAACTTCAAAAACAGACTCCAACGAGAGACTGCTGAATTGGAATTAATTTGCAAACTGGATACAATTAACTTAGGCTTGAATAGAGACTGGGAATGGATGGGTCATTACACAAAGTAAAACTATTTCCCCACGCTTATTCCCCCCTCTGCCCCCCATTCCTCAGATGTTCTTGTAAACTGCTGGAAATGGCCCACCTTGATTATCACTACAAAAGGTCCCCCCACACACACACACTCTCCTGCTGGTAATAGCTCACCTTAAGTGATCACTCTTGTTACAGTGTGAATGGTAACACCCATTGTTTCATGTTCTCTATGTATATAAATCTCCCCACTGTATTTTCCACCGAATGCATCCGATGAAGTGAGCTGTAGCTCACAAAAGCTTGTGCTCAAATAAATTTGTTAGTCTCTAAGGTGCCACAAGTACTCCCTTTCTTATAGCTAGAGCTGTCCACCAGTTGTTCTAATGCTCCACTTAAGGCATGTGTCAAGGGCAGAGAAAAGAGGGTCAGATCCTGTCTCTGACAGTGGGTAGTATCAGATGCTTCAGGAAAAAAATGCTAGAATTCTTTTAATAGATCATTATGGAAGGATTTCACAATATGGGAAGTTTATTCTTAAACCCTGTCAATTACTGATTGGCTTATGCCTGGAAGCAGGAGAGTTTATACCCCTTATATTTTTATCCTGTGTAATATTACCATGGATGTTCCCGCCATATAAATGTAATATATGTAATAAATGCCATATAAATCCTCTTTGAATCCTGTAAATGTCTTAACCACAATCAAATCAGGTGCCAATGAGTTCCTTTAATAATTTCATTGCCTATCTCTGACCCCTTCTACGGCTGCTATATCTTGTTTTGAGATGGCATGACCTGCACTGAGCACAGTTATACCATTACTTTATATAACAGCATTAAAATATTTTCTATTCCATTCTCCTAATATTTTGCTTGCTTTTTTGACCATTTCTGCATATTGAGCTGAGGTTTTCACTGATTTTGTCCACAATGACAGCTAAGCCTTTTTCTTGAGTGGCTGCAGTTATAATGTGTATGAGTAGATCAGATTTCTTCCAATATGCATTACATTGTATTTGTCAGCAGTAAATTTCATCTGACATCATGCTCCCCAATCACCTAGGTTTTTTAGGTCCCTCTGGAGTTCCCCACAGTCTTATCTAGTCACAACTAACCTAAAAAACTTTGTATCATTTGCAGATTTTGCTACTTCACTGTTCACACCCTTCTCCAGATCAATAGCAAATATGTTAAATACCTTGAATTGTGAGGGTACTCTATTGCTAACCTTTTGCCATGTTGAAAATTGACCATTTATTCCTGCTTTGTTTTCTTTCTCTCAGCTAATGACAGAACTTTGCCTCTCACCCCATAACTAATCTGTATTAATAGTGAAAGTCCAAAATTCTAGATATTAGTTCTCAGAACTTAAGGATAAATAACATCTGTCCTGATGACTTGTTGCTATTAAAGATACCAGTCTGTTTGAATACCTCCCTGCCTGTGCCTCACTTTTATTACCTGAAAAGAGTATTACCTCACCAGATAGCCTGTACAGCAGACCTTGATTGAACTGCCCAATAAGACCACAAGACCCGTTTTAGTAGCGAAGGAAATCGGTCAGGTTTATTGCTGACAAAGCACGGTCATAGCCCCACAGATCAATGTTTACAGTTACACTAGCACACAGGTATGCCCTTGACAATGGATGCAGCTCAATCAGGGTGGGACTTTCCACTGCCCACTAGGCCGGACAAAGGGTTAAGGCGAGGTATCCTAATATTTATAGACTAAGACAAACAATTTGGGATAAATAACTTACATATCACCTTATGCATTTCATGACATGCTTGTTGCCTCTCCTTGTACTTTCCTCCTCATGTTTCAGACAAAATATCCCTATTCACCACCTGTCTTTGTACTTTTACTCATGATGTTTAAGACAAAATAGCACTATTCATCCCTTTTGTCCAATCATTTTATCCTGTGCTAGGTTGGGGTGTTCTTGTGCTGGCCTGCTGGAATGTATTTACATATTCAGTGTGTTTAAGCAATGCTAGCAATACTGGTGCTGAATTTGTGTACCGGACACTGACTTGAAGGCAAGCACCTGCTTTTGACAGGGCCTAACTGTCGCTCATAGCATAACTTCTGCTGATTTTGGTTCAGGCCTTAGGCCTTGCATGAGGCCCATGCTTCAGGCTCTCTCTTTCTACTACACTTGCAAATGGTCATATTCCATATCCTCTACATATTTAGTGGTTTTTTCTTCTAGAATTTCCACTACTTTAGAGATAAAAGTTAGACTGACGGAATGGTAATTTCTAGGTTCACTCTTCTCTCTATTTTGGAAGATCAGTAGAAGCAAATTTACCACAATTTAACATTATATTTAAATTTGATGCTATTTAAATATCTCTACAGAATTAACACTGGGATTCCCCTTGATATTTCCAGTAAGTGGTACTGTAACATACATGAGATCAACCAAACTGACAGTTGAAGAAACTGGGTGACAAGCACAGTTACTTAACAATGTTTGCATTAAACTGAATGGATTTGCTCTTCATACCAAGGCAGAGAATGGAGTCTTCTGAAAATTATTTCAGAATGAATATTTGGGGACTAGTCCTCCTTTGGGCCCATTACTCACAGCCAATTTTTCAGAAATATGTGAAGTTTAGCATAATGGTGCTTAAACTCTGTATTTTTGGCAAGGGGTCTGGAGTCTGGACCACACAGGTGAAAGTCCACTGGAGTTCATGAGTAAGCTTCCTCTAAATGCCTGGGATTGTCCCCCTCCAACATTTGGTTTTGGGGAGAGTAGGGGGCTTGGCCTCCTTTTGAATTCCATATTTGTTTCCAAAGTCCACTTGAGTTCCAGGGGTGGGGGGGAGACCTTTGAAATAATAAAATAAAATAAACACCACAAAGATTTAACTCATTTGTTGTTCCCAGGAGGCCAACCCCCAGACCCAAAAACTTAGCCTTCCAGGAAAGATAAAAAGAAGGTCAAGTTAAGGCCATGGCTCTGGGCTTCTTTATCATTCTGTATTAACATGTAGCCTTGAGATGCCATGTTCTACCTACAAATCACGTGTTCAGCAACCTATCCACCCAGCCACAGCTATCCAGTAATTGTTTGCTGCACAAACTCTGTAACACTTCATTAGTTCGGCCACACATCTACTTCCACTGAAAGTTAGTTTCCAAAACGACAAAGCACAGGGCAACATTACAGCTTCAATCTATTTTTTGTGCAACTTTAAAAAAATACAGGAAATGCAATTGAGGAAAAGGGTGCTTGCACTACAGTTTACAATTTAAAAAAAATAAGGTCTGTTATTTTTTCTGACAATCTTACATTTCTCCAATGAGACTTTGAGAAATGTGAAAAGTTATGTGATCATTTCTGACAGTTCCTGGCAGCTGGGCAGGCAAGTATTGGAAAGGATATCTCTCTCCCAATCCAAGATTAAATTTGGACTGAAACACAGGGCTCATTTAGGCAGCAATTAAAGGACCTTATAGACTGAGGGAGAATGAAATGATAAATGCAAAGAGGCTTGTTTAATGGGGATATTAAGTAAACTGCTGGTAAAAATGCCCATTTATCATCCACTGAATCCTAATTGGTTTCCTGTTCCTGCCTGCATGTGGCATTTTCAGAAGGAATTACCTTCCTTTAGTGCGACTGTTGCAAATGCAATAAATCAAGCCCATAGATTTTAGCTAATTTAGATGGAGGCTAAATGGGAGCCAAAGCATGCAAGAGTGCTTGCAATTAATGTTCATTACAACTTTTAGCTTCAAAAACAGGAAGGATAATATTAATGCACCACTCCCAAACAAAGCTTTAATTCCAAGACTAGGCTACTCTTCGTATGTCCAGCAGAAGTCATCCACCTTTGTAAGAAACCCATCCTACCAGAAATCTAATGGGAACTGATCCTGATTTCTAGCTTCCCTTTAGACACCCTTATCTTAATAAGATTCGTTTCTGTGTCCTGCCTTTTGCCTCCATGTACACTACTCAGTTCTCATCATTTTCTTGTAAGGTTCAAACTTTTCTCAAAGAAAGAAAGAAGCAAGTATAACCTTATAGATTTCAACTGGCATTTTAGCCATTCAAACGTTATTTTCTTCATGGAATGTTAGGAAGTAAAAAATTTCCACTTGAAAAATCAGCAAAGTATATTGCAGTTTCCTAAGCAGTGACTTCCATATGCTTCATTCAGTGGGTGTATGGGTCTTTCAGTATATCCATCCATGAAAAATTTGTCTTTGCAAAAGGAATTAAAAAGCACCTGATAAAATGGAAAGTACCTCATTTAGTGAGGCCAGGAGCATCTATGAAATAGACAGTAATTCATATAGGCTGCCGTGGGAGTGGAATTTATGTTGCAGTTAATGGGAGTCACGTTCAGTGGGAAAATAATTGGGCCTTAATCTCAAGAAAAGTCTTCGTAAATTTGGTGAGACTTTCATAGTTTCTGCTATCCCCTGAAAGAAAGAACTTCTTTTTCCTCTCAAAAGTAAACCTGACCCAATCTAGACAGTCAAGTGAGATAGGTTTAGACACACTCTTCATCTCTATCTTTCATACTTTAGACAGGAGATATCCTACAGTTTTCACTGGATTTGAACCCAGTTTTTACCAACAATGTCAACCTTTTTGTTCTATCATCTACCATGACTCTTTCCTGTTATTCTTTGTTTTCCATTTGGGTCATTTGTCATTCACCTGATTGACCAAACACTGAGTTAATGGAGGTATACAGGACCCAAAATTAACAGTCTTCATAGCTGGAAGGTATGTTACAAATGATCATTTGTGAACTGGATAGGTTGAAACCCAAGTGGGTAATAAAGAAATCCATTAACATACTAATACACAAATCTTCCATCTTCTCTTCAATGTGCCCAGGAATGGTTATAGGAGGTGCTCTTGGGAAGATGGTGGTTACGCTGACTCTGCCATCCACATAAAAATAAATATTGAATTAACAAGAATAGATTAGACCAGAAAATAATCAGACACATAAAAACATATGTACTTTACTAACACCACAGCACAGTTCACTGGGGAAAGCGCAAGACTGAGAGTCAGGACACCTGGGTTCTATTTCCAGCTCTTCCCCTGATTTACTGTATGACCATTGCCAAATCACTTAACCTTCCTATGCCACATTGTGCCCATTTGTGAAAAGGAGGTAGTGATACTTACCCATTTTTTGAAAGTGATTTGATATCCACAAATAGACACTGCTGTATAAGTGTCACATATTTCTATTTATTTTAACTTAAACTCACCTTTAAGCAGTGTACCTGAAACATAAGAAATGCTTAGGAATTAGTGCAAAGGCTCTGGAATTTTATCCTGTTACAGGAAGGGAGGCATCACCATTTCAAAACTAGCTCAGTCTGTCTGGTCACACTTGGGTGCTCCCTTCAGTTCTCATCTCCGAACAGGTTTAAAAGTAAAACTGTAGGATAATCTCTATATAGTCTTTAAAACAAAAATCCAACACACGAGACTGAGAAGATGGGGGAAAACTTAAATTTGTAACAATTCTACTCTCCCTGATGACCCCAGTTGGCAATAGTTATTGTTGATTGATGGTGGCTGCTGTGTCTGTAGGAAATGGTGAGTCCTTTTTAATTTAAACCGTAGCTTAAAACTATAAAACCTAAACTTTATAAACAATTCCCTTTTTCTCACTTTCTCTTTTCCTGCTAATCTAACAGCCTCCTAGCACGGGGCCATATGTCAGGGGCCTTATACAGAGCCTGATTGTCCTCTTCTCCTCCCTCACCCTCCCTCATTCACACAGAAGGGGAGGTCAGCTATCTCCACAGAACCAGCCTTCCCTTCATCAGGGCCTAAGAGTGAGTCCAGGATCCAAGTATGTGGAAGGGAAAGAACTGGGGTTGTCCTCTCTTTACTTCAGCTCCAATTGTGAGGTCATTATCTGTAAGATTCCATGTGCCTGATGGAGCCCCGCTGTCTTTCAGACAACCCAGAAGGTGAAACTTCTTCCCAGTTTCTCTTCTGATTATTAAAAGACCCAGATACAGATTTTCTCAGAAGACCATATAAAACTGGTGGGGCCCGGTGCACGGGCCATTATAATTCAAAAAGGCAGAGACTGTGGATTTGGAACTGCAATCCTTCTGATTTCCAGATAATTGCCTTGATTCTGATCTCACAGGTTTACACTGCTGTAACTCCATTGACTTCAGTGGAGCTACTTCTGATTTTATACCAATGTAAGTGACATCAGAATCAGCCCTAAAGGCCAGGCTAGATAGCACCTCTCACCTAATTAGTTTGACAACTCTTTGAAAGCCATTTCATTTAACCATTCATAAGGCCTCACAATCTTCAATAAGGAAGATGCTTAGGTTTTCCTTAAACCAGATGCACCCTCTCTGCCAAACATTTAGTCCAATTAAGTCCCAATTTTATATTATTTTTCAGCCACATGTTACAACAAACAACAGACTAGAAAGTCACATATGGTTCTTGATATAAGAATAATGAAACTCAAAGAAAGAAAGAATTGAATTTCCTGTGGTTCTTATAAAAATATAAAATGTGTAATATTTTAATGGGCTAATATCAGTACACATGGCTTATTACGTGGTCCCTGCTGAATACAAGGCTGCACATTAATGGAAACGTTCTGCAGATATAAACAAAGAGTTAGAACATTGCTCTAAACAACTGAGAATTTATTACTCAACCAAAGTCATGTAGAGTGGTGAAACAAGTCACATTCCTGGATGCAAGGAGAAAATGTGTTGGTGTTAATGTGAATAGCCTTGTAATGGCCAGTTTCCAATGGAGTTACAGGGCCTGATTCTGATCTTACATGGTGTAAATGAGAAGTAATTCCATTGATGGCATTGGGCTTACATTAGTGTAAAACTTGTTTAAGTGAGATCCAATCAGACCACAGTGTAGCTGCAGCAATAATTACCATGAAATAATGTGCAAACATATATAGTAACTCTGCAATTAAAGGGACACTCTCAAATGTATTTCACTATTTTTAAATGAAGTATATTTAGCATCCCTGTTCAATTTCTGTCCATACTTTTCCTTTTTTTTTTCGTTTTGCTCTGAAATGTGTGAGTTTGGTAAGTAAGCATCTGGCTCATGGTTTAAAGACCCTTATAAACAAAAGCCTGAGAATGTATGTAACCCACTGGTGAATGTGTATTATAGGGCCCCTCTGTGTTTGAGCCACAAAGGCTCTGAGTCTGTTACAACATCTGCCTGTGATCTTTAGCTCAAGCTGTAAAGGCTCATGCTTTTAGCTACTGAGATCTCAGTTCAACCCCCAGTGTTGGTCAAGATAGAAACCCTCATATGTGTACCTGGGGCCTGATGGAAAGACTCCCACTGACTTCAGGGGGCATCAGCTCATGCTCACTGAGCACGGCTTTCAAGCCTGGCTGCTGCAACCAAGCCATGAAGGACAAAGAAAAGTTCAGGTGTAAAGTACTTCTCTCCTGTGATGGCAGGGTGAGGGAAGAATAGCTGGACCAGAATCCTCCCCATATCCTCTACACCATTTTCATGGGTCGGGGAATAAAGAAGTGAAAACTCATGATATACTATTGGACCTTCCATAAAAAAATCTTGTGTATGAGAAGTGTATTGCAGTACTACTGCAATTCTCTAGCCCATGCACTCTCTCCACAGCCAATTCTAGTGCAAAGAGTCCCCCAGAAAATGGTGCCAAAGTCAATGACAGTTTTGCCTAGGTAAAAGACTAAGTTAAGCCATCAGGATATGGCCCTTTGAGGGGAGAAGTCATTCGCAGTGTATGGGATGTAGATGGAAAACTACTGTGGTGGGTGTGAATCTGGATGAGGAAGGATTATAATCTGGATATCAGGCAACTACAAAACACAATGAGTTACAAGGAGGAAGAGATCATTTCAAAATTAATATAAGGTTCTACAATCAAGAATTAACCACATCCATATTACCAAGTCAGGTAAAATAGTAGTAGTTATACATTAATTTATATGGAAGCACAAAGGAAATCCTATTTCATTAGATAGATGAAGCATTCATGTATTAGCCTTTCCATTTTTATTGTTCTCTTTATAAAATGTCTTACAGGAGGTCAAATTAAGAGACCAAATGAACATTTTAAAAATTAAAATAAATGCTACACCACAGTGATTCTAACTACACTCTTCTTTATCATCATGGCATTGAGGCTTGTTTTAGCTTCGGTGTTAGAAATTAATTACTGTTATTTCCACAGAGGCCCATTTTTCCTGAATGTAGATCATTCAGTAAAGTCAGGCAGAAGAAACAAAAGCATTACTCATTTCTTAAAAAGGTGTAAGCTGAACGGGAAGAAAGCAGGCAGAAAATTCAATGGGTCCATGGTGCTAAATCAGTTCCACTTTCTCCCAGAGTGAGCCATATGAAGGAAGCCTCACAAATCTCAACTTGTGTTTATGACAGAAACCAACAGCGTCTTTGGCTTTCACTGACTCTCCCAAGTCAATAAATCACACTTGAAAACCAGCTATACAATTTTGGGCCTCCCTTTAATTACCAATAATTTGGAATGATGCAACATGACCGCCATCCATGCAAAAACACACACATAGAGTTATACACGATTAAACACATGCACTCTTTACCAGAATCAGATCCAAGCCATAATATTTTGTTTTCGTGTTTTTTATACCACAGGCATTGCAAAACACAGTTTGCATTTGGTTCTTTGCGATTGGTAATTTACATTATCCTCAACTAACATTAAAGTCTAGCACTCCAGTTATTTTAGATCTATTTTATGAGGAATTTCTATTTTATTTTTGAAATGGTGTTTACATGTCAAATACGTGTCAAGTCTGAGGGCATTAGAAATTTAATAGCTTGGAGTAACTAGTGGAGTCACATCTGGAAAACAGCATTTGTTGGAATCGGAATACTAATTGATATAATCATTATGCCAAACAGGAAAGATTTCTGTATGAAAATTCATAGCTTTCAAATAATAGTCTTTAGTGCTATAGTCTTCAGAAATAGAAGTGCCAGGATGCAGTTGAGCAGTGCTATTTCAATGGCAGTAATATTCAAAAGAAATACAAAACTGCTCTTCTCATTCTCTTTTTTTCATAATGACAGGTTTCAGAGTAGCAGCCGTGTTAGTCTGTATTCGCAAAAAGAAAAGGAGTACTTGTGGCACCTTAGAGACTAACAAATTTATTAGAGCATAAGCTTTCGTGAGCTACAGCTCACTTCATCGGATGCATTTGGTGGAAAAAACAGAGGAGAGATTTATATACACACACACACAGAGAACATGAAACAATGGGTTTATCATACACACTGTAAGGAGAGTGATCACTTAAGATAAGCCATCACCAGCAGCAGGGGGGGGAAAGGAGGAAAACCTTTCATGGTGACAAGCAAGGTAGGCTAATTCCAGCAGTTAACAAGAATATCAGAGGAACAGTGGGGGGTGGGGTGGGAGGGAGAAATACCATGGGGAAATAGTTTTACTTTGTGTAATGACTCATCCATTCCCAGTCTCTATTCAAGCCTAAGTTAATTGTATCCAGTTTGCAAATTAATTCCAATTCAGCAGTCTCTCGTTGGAGTCTGTTTTTGAAGCTTTTTTGTTGAAGTATAGCCACTCTTAGGTCTGTGATCGAGTGACCAGAGAGATTGAAGTGTTCTCCAACTGGTTTTTGAATGTTATAATTCTTGACGTCTGATTTGTGTCCATTCATTCTTTTACGTAGAGACTGTCCAGTTTGGCCAATGTACATGGCAGAGGGGCATTGCTGGCACATGATGGCATATATCACATTGGTAGATGCGCAGGTGAACGAGCCTCTGATAGTGTGGCTGATGTGATTAGGCCCTATGATGGTATCCCCTGAATAGATATGTGGACAGAGTTGGCAACGGGCTTTGTTGCAAGGATAGGTTCCTGGGTTAGTGGTTCTGTTGTGTGGTGTGTGGTTGCTGGTGAGTATTTGCTTCAGATTGGGGGGCTGTCTGTAAGCAAGGACTGGTCTGTCTCCCAAGATCTGTGAGAGTGATGGGTCATCCTTCAGGATAGGTTGTAGATCCTTGATGATGCGTTGGAGAGGTTTTAGTTGCGGGCTGAAGGTGATGGCTAGTGGCGTTCTGTTGTTTTCTTTGTTGGGCCTGTCCTGTAGTAGGTGACTTCTGGGTACTCTTCTGGCTCTGTCAATCTGTTTCTTCACTTCAGCAGGTGGGTATTGTAGTTGTAGGAATGCATGATAGAGATCTTGTAGGTGTTTGTCTCTGTCTGAGGGGTTGGAGCAAATGTGGTTATATCGTAGCGCTTGGCTGTAGACAATGGATCGAGTGGTATGATCTGGATGAAAGCTAGAGGCATGTAGGTAGGAATAGCGGTCAGTAGGTTTCCGATATAGGGTGGTGGTTATGTGACCATCGCTTATTAGCACCGTAATGTCCAGGAAATGGATCTCTTGTGTGGACTGATCCAGGCTGAGGTTGATGGTGGGATGGAAATTGTTGAAATCATGGTGGAATTCCTCAAGAGCTTCTTTTCCATGGATCCAGATGATGAAGATGTCATCAATGTAGCGCAAGTAGAGTAGGGGCATTAGGGGACGAGAGCTGAGGAAGCGTTGTTCTAAGTCAGCCATAAAAATGTTGGCATACTGTGGGGCCATGCGGGTACCCATCGCAGTGCCGCTGATTTGAAGGTATACATTGTCACCAAATGTGAAATAGTTATGGGTCAGGACAAAGTCACAAAGTTCAGCCACCAGGTTAGCCGTGACAGTATTGGGGATACTGTTCCTGACGGCTTGTAGTCCATCTTTGTGTGGAATGTTGGTGTAGAGGGCTTCTACATCCATAGTGGCTAGGATGGTGTTTTTACGAAGATCACCAATGGACTGTAGTTTCCTCAGGAAGTCAGTGGTGTCTCGAAGATAGCTGGGAGTGCTGGTAACGAAGGGCCTGAGGAGGGAGTCTACATAGCCAGACAATCCTGCTGTCAGGGTGCCAATGCCTGAGATGATGAGGCGTCCAGGATTTCCAGGTTTATGGATCTTGGGTAGCAGATAGAATACCCCAGGTCAGGGCTCCAGGGGTGTGTCTGTGCGGATTTGTTCTTGTGCTTTTTCAGGGAGTTTCTTGAGCAAATGCTGTAGTTTCTTTTGGTAACTCTCAGTGGGATCAGAGGGTAATGGCTTGTAGAAAGTGGTGTTGGAGAGCTGCCTAGTAGCCTCTTGTTCATACTCCGACCTATTCATGATGACGACAGCACCTCCTTTGTCAGCCTTTTTGATTATGATGTCAGAGTTGTTTCTGAGGCTGTGGATGGCACTGTGTTCTGCATGGCTGAGGTTATGGGGTAAGCGATGCTGCTTTTCCACAATTTCAGCTCGTGCACGTCGGCGGAAGCAGTCTATGTAGAAATCCAGGCTGCTGTTTCGACCTTCAGGAGGAATCCACCCAGAATCCTTCTTTTTGTAGTGTTGGCAGGAAGGTCTCTGTGGGTTAATATGTTGGTCAGAGGTGTGTTGGAAATATTCCTTGAGTCTGAGACGTCGAAAATAGGATTCTAGGTCACCACAGAACTGTATCATGTTCGTGGGGGTGGAGGGGCAAAAGGAGAGGCCCCGAGATAGGACAGATTCTTCTGCTGGACTAAGAGTATAGTTGGATAGATTAACAATATTGCTGGGTGGGTTACAGGAACCATTGTTGTGGCCCCTTGTGGCATATAGTAGTTTAGATAGCTTAGTGTCCTTTTTCTTTTGTAGAGAAGCAAAGTGTGTTTTGTAAATGGCTTGTCTAGTTTTTGTAAAGTCCAGCCACGAGGAAGTTTGTGTGGAAGGTTGGTTCTTTATGAGAGTATCCAGTTTTGAGAGCTCATTCTTAATCTTTCCCTGTTTGCTGTAGAGGATGTTGATCAGGTGGTTCCGCAGTTTTATGCCATCATGTGCCAGCAATGCCCCTCTGCCATGTACATTGGCCAAACTAGACAGTCTCTACGTAAAAGAATGAATGGACACAAATCAGACATCAAGAATTATAACATTCAAAAACCAGTTGGAGAACACTTCAATCTCTCTGGTCACTCGATCACAGACCTAAGAGTGGCTATACTTCAACAAAAAAGCTTCAAAAACAGACTCCAACGAGAGACTGCTGAATTGGAATTAATTTGCAAACTGGATACAATTAATTTAGGCTTGAATAGAGACTGGGAATGGATGAGTCATTACACAAAGTAAAACTATTTCCCCATGGTATTTCTCCCTCCCACCCCACCCCCCACTGTTCCTCTGATATTCTTGTTAACTGCTGGAATTAGCCTACCTTGCTTGTCACCATGAAAGGTTTTCCTCCTTTCCCCCCCCTGCTGCTGGTGATGGCTTATCTTAAGTGATCACTCTCCTTACAGTGTGTATGATAAACCCATTGTTTCATGTTCTCTGTGTGTGTGTGTATATAAATCTCTCCTCTGTTTTTTCCACCAAATGCATCCGATGAAGTGAGCTGTAGCTCACGAAAGCTTATGCTCTAATAAATTTGTTAGTCTCTAAGGTGCCACAAGTACTCCTTTTCTTTTTTTCATAATGAGCTTTAATTTGAAATGCTTTGATGAACGAATACAATAGATTTTCCACATCAGTTGGAATGGGAGGATATCATGAGGATAAAACAGAAATTCAGATTGACCCTGCCTCCTACAAAGAGCTTAAATGTGAGCCATGTTTCTCGCATCCATTTTGCTCATCCAGGCAATTCACCTGCACCATACCTTTACTCTGATGGCTACCCTTTCCTTCTCTATCCCTTTTACAAACACCCCTTTTCACTGGTGACTGTCTCCTCTTCCAACACTTTCCCCACACATATTTCTCTTGATGAATGATCCTTCTCTTCCTCCTTCACAGTGCTCCTCATCAGAAACCCCTTTCTTCTACTGGGAGATCACCCTTCCTCTTCCTCATATCCTTTTTGTTCCTTGGAATCTTCCTATACTCTTAACTGATCTATTGTGAGCTCCACAAAAGAAAGAGGCACACAAATGGCCAACTTTGCAGAGGTTTCTCTTTCCTGCCCCAAATGGACACTCTTCAGTGAAAGGGATTGTTAGGCTGTTGCCTCCCTAGATAAGCTGGTCCGGTAACTGGCTGCATTAAAGTGCACAATTGGAAGGGGAATGACAGACAGATAATCAAGTTGGAGGACTGTGAAGGAGTAGTCAGCCACTTAGGTTATGTCTACATGGGGACAAAAAAAAAAAACAACAGCTGGCCCAGGTCAACTGACTGAATCACAGCACTTGGACTCCAGGGCTGAAAAATTGCTGTGTAGACATTCAGGCTTGGGCTCCGATTCAGTAGGTATTATTCTTCCTTTTACATTCATATGGAATCAGTGCCTTTTACATGAGAGGCAAAGCAGGTATCCTAACCATTTTAGGTCATTAGAAATCTCATGGCAACTTTTGCAAGAGTAGAAGTGTTAGCTTTGGTGTGCTGACTGAATTGTGGCTGGGTGTATTCTGCCTACTTTTTTCTATTCTATGTTTACCCCAGAGAAGGGTGTATTTCATTAATTAATAAGCAAAGTAATCCCTATGTTGATGTTTTGATTAAATTAGTGATTGATCAGTTTATAAACTTGTCAAGATTTTGAGATCTCTGGATGCTTGGTCACAGTTATTATTTAGTGTGAAATGATTTTGTGAGGAAAGGGAAATCTTATTGGGTAAGTGCAGTGGAGTCATTGAGCAAATATCTAGTCATGGTTCAGAGGTCATGGGTAACATAAATAGCGTTTCATGTAGAGATGTGAAGATAGTCACATTATATTTTGTACTAGTCCAGCTGGTCCAAGCCAGAGTGTTGTAAAGGAGCAAGAAAGAGAATAAGATTTTGACTCAATACATTTCCAGTTTTGTTTACTACATGTTGTTCAGGATAGAGGAGAATAAAATAGTTAGAAAACAAAGAGAAACAACATATTGGGGCCAATAAGCATCGGAGACAGACCACAGAGAACAAATTCTGGTGCTACACCATCTCATCAGCCATGTTCTAGTTTTGCATAGCACAAATACACAAGACAAATAGAAAGAAAAAAAGAAAACCAGGCATGATTTCGATCCAGGTTCCATTTTATTTGAAACAGCAAAGTTAAGAGTGGGTATTTTCAATGGAAGGTACCCATTTCTTTGGATGGACTGATCCTACTTCCACTGTAGTCAATGGCAAGTCTCCCATCAAGTTTAAAGGAAGATGAGATTGTATCATCTGCAGCTTCGGATATTGGGGGCTCTGGCTAGACCAGCAGGGGAAAGAAGCTGTGACTTCTTTCAGGATCTCCCAGGTTTTTCCTTTCCCCTCCTTGTGCAAATTTAGCTTCCTCATGAGTTTGGGAAGGAGAAGGCATCATCCTTGTTGATTGTCTAGTCTGAGGGGCACACTGGAAGCCTGTTGGCTCTCATGCACCCAACAGGAAGGCATATATGCCTTTTCTCTGTGGCCGGGATGCCATCATGGGCCAGGTGTGGAGGGATGTAGATCTGATGGCAGCCCTCCAACAGGTAGATTATGGAAGGGATGATGACCAGCACTATACAAGTTATGGCTGGATAGTTCCCAGATGAGTTAATAAAGTTGCAACTTAGTTAAACCATTTCCCTTGCATCTTGTCTTTCCTCCTGTATGTCTGGGACAAAGCAACATTGTCCTATGTATAAGGAGAGCCTCTGTGGCACACCAAGCCTAAATTCTGTAGCAATGACTCAGTAAGGCATCAGTGAATTCTGCAGCAATTCTATGACAGTGTTGGTTGATTACAGTTCCTAAACTGCTCTAAATTATGTCATTTGCACACAGTCACCACACCATCTGAGCATCTGATAGAATGCCATGCTCTCAGCCCCCTGGCATGCCCTCTCTCAGACACACCTACATTTTTAACAGTAATTAATTGTTGGAACAATTTATCAAGGGTCATGGTAGAATCTCCATTTTGGAATCAAGATTGAATGTTTTTCTAGAAGACATGCTCTAGGAATTATTTTAGGGAAGTTCTATGTCAGCTTTGCACCACCCATGGATTTTCCTGCTTTCCAGCTGCTCTGCACTGCTGAGACTCTGCTACTATTCTCCAAGCTCTACAACACCCACTAATGCACAGTCACTCAGACATTCCCCATTCAAGCCACACTCTCAGAAAAACAGTAAATAGGCCTCATTCTTTTTTTTTTCACAAAACCATGTGCTACCCAGTTGTTAAGCAAATATTTGTAATATTCTCTATTGTTAATTTTTTTGGACAAGCCTCTTGATTCACTGATTGACGCATTCACTGCACTCTGTGATGTCCTGTCATACAAAAAATTCATCAAAAGCTCCAGGAACCTCACTGGAGAATACCTTTGGGTGTTGAGGAACAAGAGAGATTACACTGATCGGCTAGTCACCCAGCAACTCAGCCCTGCTCTACACTAGGAGTTGAGGTCGAATTTAGCAGCATTAAATCAATTTAACCCTGCACCCGTCCACACGACGAAGCCCTTTTTTCCCGACTTAAAAGCCTCTTAAAATCAATTTCTTTACTCCACCCCCGACAAGAGGATTAGTGCTGAAATCGGCCTTGCCAGATCAAATTTGGGGTAGTATGGACTCAATTCAACAGTATTGGCCTCCGAGAGCTATCCCAGAGTGCTCCATTGTGACTGCTCTGGACAGCACTCTCAACTCAGATGCACTGGCCAGGTAGACAGGAAAAGGCCTGTGAACTTTTGAATTTCATATCCTGTTTGGCCAGCATGGTGAGCTGCAGGTGAGTGCAGAGCTCATCAGCAGAGGTGACCATGCAGAGCTCATCGGAAGAAGTGACCATGATGGAGTCCCAGAATCACAAAAGAGCTCCAGCATGGACCGAACGGGAGGTACGGAATCTGATTGCTGTATGTGAAGAGGAATCCGTGCTATCAGAACTCCGTTCCAGTTTTCGAAATGCCAAAACATTTGTCAAAATCTCACAGGGCATGAAAGACAGAGGCCATAACAGGGACCCGCGAAGCAGTGCCGTGTGAAACTTAAGGAGCTGAGGCAAGCCTACCAGAAAACCAGAGAGACAAATGGCCATTCCGGGTCAGAGCCCCAAACATGCTTCTTCTATGATGAGCTGCATGCCATATTAGGGGGTTCAGCCACCACTACCCCAACTGTATGCTTTGATTCCATCAATGGAGAGGGAGGCAACACAGTTTTGGGGACGAGGAAGATGAGGAGGAGGTTGTAGATAGCTCACAGCAAGCAAGCGGAGAAATCGGTTTTCCCGACAGCCAGGAACTCTTTCTCACCCTGGACCTGGAGCCAGTATCCCCCGAACCCACCCAAGGCTGCCTCCCGGACCTGCCAGGCAGAGAAGAAACCTCTGGTGAGTGTATCTTTTTAAATAGTATACATGGTTTAAAAGCAAGCGTGTTTAATGATTAATTTGCCCTGGCATTCGCGGCCAGTACAGCTACTGGAAAAGTCTGTTAATGTGTCTGGGAATGGAGCGGAAATCCTCCAGGGACATCTCCATAAAGCTCTCCTGGGTGTATTCCCAAAGCCTTTGCAAAAGGTTTCTGGGTAGGGCAGCCTTATTCCATCCACCATGGTAGGACACTTTACCACGCCAGGCCAGTAGCACATAGATGAGAATCACTGCAGAACAAAGTATTGCAGCGTATGTTTGCTGGCATTCAAACAACATCTATTCTTTATCTCTCTGTGTTATTCTCAGGAGAGTGATATCATTCATAGTCACCTGGTTGAAATAGGGTGCTTTTCTTAAGGGGACATTCAGAGGTGCCCGTTCCTGCTGGGCTGTTTGCCTGTGGCTGAACAGAAATGTTCCCCGCTGTTAGCCATGCGGTGGGGGGAGGGGTTAGCCACGCAGTGGGGGGAGGCAAAATGCAACAACAAAAGCACATGTGCTATGTATGTAATGTTAACAGCAAGGTTTACCGTGAAAGAGTGTACCCATTGTTCTATAAAATGAGTCTTTTTAAATACCACTGTCACTTTTTTCTCCACCAGCTGCATGTGTTTCAAGGATCACAGGATGTTCTCCTTCCCAGAGGCTGGCAAAAATTAGAAGGTGAAAAAAACGCACTCACAATGAAATGTTCTCTGACCTCATGCTGTCCTCCCACACTGACAGAGCACAGACGAATGCGTGGAGGCAGACAATATCAGAGTGCAGAAAAGCACAAAATGAACACGAGGAGAGGTGGTGGGCTGAAGAGAGTAAGTGGCGGGCTGAAGATGATAGGTGGCGGCAGCATGATGAGAGGAGGCAGGATTCAATGCTGAGGCTGCTGGAGGATCAAACTAATATGCTCCAGTGTATGGCTGAGCTGCAGGAAAGGCAGCTGGAGCACAGACCGCCGCTACAGCCCCTGTGTAACCAATCGCTCTCCTCTCCAAGTTCCATAGCCTCTTCACCCAGACACCCAAGAACGCAGTGAGGGGGCCTCCGGCCACCCAGCCACTCCACCCCAGAGGATTGCCCAAGCAACAGAAGGCTGGCATCCAATAAGTTTTAAAGTTCTGTGTGGCCTTGTCCTTCCCTCCTCCACCACCTCAGCCGGTGTTTCCCTCCTCCACCACCCCTCCTGGGCTATCTTGGCAATTATCCCCCTATTTGTGTGATGAATTAATAAAGAATGCATGAATGTGAAGCAACAATGACTTTATTGCCTCTGCAAATGGTGATCGAAGCGGGGAGGGGAGAGTGGTTAGCTTACAGAGAAGTAGAGTGAACCAAGAGGGGAGAGGGGTTCATCAAGAAGAAGCAAACAGAACTTTCACACCACAGCCTGGCCAGTCATGAAACTGGTTTTCAAAGCTTCTCTGATGTGCACCGCGCCCTCCTGTGCTCTTTTAACTACCCTGGTCTCTGGCTGCACGTAATCAGTGGCCAGGCAATTTGCCTCAATGTCTCACCCCGCCATAAACATCTCCCCCTTACTCTCACAGATATTGTGGAGCGCACAGCAAGCAGTAATAACAATGGGAATATTGGTTTCGCTGAGATCTAACCAAGTCAGTAAACTGCGCCAGCGCGCTTTTAAACATCCAAATGCACATTCTTCCACCATTCTGCACTTGCTCAGCCTGTAGTTGAACAGCTCCTGACTACTGTCCAGGCTGCCTGTGTATGGCTTCATGAGCCATGGCATTAAGGGGTAGGCTGGGTCCCAAGGATAACTATAGGCATTTCAACATCCCCAATGGTTATTTTCTGGTCTGGGAAGAAAGTCCCTTCCTGCCGCTTTTGAAACAGACCAGAGTTCCTGAAAATGCAAGCATCATGTACCTTTCCCGGCCATCCCACACTGATGCTGTGAAACGTCCCTTGTGATCCACCAGTGCTTGCAGCACTATTGAAAAGTACCCCTTGTGGTTTATGTACTCGCCGGCTTGGTGCTCCGGTGCCAAGATAGGGATATGGGTTCCATCTATGGCCCCACCACAGTTAGGGAATCCATTGCAGCAAAGCCATCCACTATGACCTGCACATTTCCCAGGCTCACTACCCTTGATATCAGCAGATCTTTGATTGCATTGGCTACTTGCATCACAGCAGCCCCCACAGTAGATTTGCCCACTCCAAATTGATTCCCGACTGACCGGTAGCTATCTGGCATTGCAAGCTTCCACAGGGCTATTGCCCCTCGCTTCTCAACTGTGAGGGCTGCTCTTATCTTGGTATTCTGGCACTTCAGGGCAGGGGAAAGCAAGTCACAAAGTTCCATGAAAGTGCCCTTACGCATGCGAAAGTTTCACAGCCACTGGGAATCGTCCCAGACCTGCAACACTATGCGGTCCCACCAGTCTGTGCTTGTTTCCCGGGCCCAGAATCGATGTTCCATGGCATGAACCTGCCCCATTAGCACCATGATGCCCACATTGCCAGGGCCCATGCTTTGAGAGAAGTCTGTGTCCTCATCACTCTCGTCGCCACGCTGACATTGCCTACTCGCCTAGTTTTGCTTTGGCAGGTTCTGGTGCTGCATATACTGCTGGATAATGCACGTGGTGTTTAATGTGCTCCTAATTGCCAAAGTGATCTGAGCGGGCTCCATGCTTGCCATGGTATGCCATTTGCATGGGAAAAAAAGCGTGGAACGATTGTCTGCCATTGCTTTGAGGAAGGGAGGGGCGACTGACAACATGGCTTACAGGGTTGGTTTACAGGGAATTAAAATCAACAAAGGTGGTGGCTTTACATCAAGGAGAAACAAAAACAACTGTTACACAGAATGGCCCCCTCAAGGATTGAACTCAAAACCCTGGGTTTAGCAGGCCAATGCTCAACCCACTGAGCTATCCCTCCCCCTGGTATTCCAGGCAGGAATGAATCTCCATTAAACTTTTCAAGGTGCCCCTGACAGACCTCACTGAAACAATTGTCGGCCCTTGATTTCATGGAGGGAGCAGGGAGCAAATGAATCCAAAACAAATCTGGTCTATTTCTTGTTTTGATCCACTCCATTTATCTTTTACATCTTTGGCTGGCAGAAGACGGTGCAGTAGGACTACTAGCCATCCTCATCTCCTGGCTGCTCGCCAGAAGATGGTGCAATACTACTGCCGGCAGTACTAAAGAAAATGACAGAGACTGCAGGAACTGTGGGATAGCTACCCACAGTGCAACGCTCTGGAAGTCAATGCTAGCCTCGGTACTGTGGAAGCACTCCGCCAAGTTAATGCACTTAGAGCATTTTGTGTGGGGACACACACAATCAACTATATAAAAATGATTTCTAAAAAAACGACTTCTATAAATTTGACCTAATTTCGTAGTGTAGACATACCTCAGTAATGCCGACTTGGTCTAGATCTGTATTTTGAATGTCACTACATATTCAGAGCTGGTTAAGACTCTTACAATTTTTTTAAAGCCTGTGTTTTGAAGTAAAATCAGTGACTAAGTTGTGCAAATAACTTGTACCAAACCCCAAACCATGCAAAAGCCTCATGGATTTGATAAAAAAAATACAACCCTTTAAAATTCATGCAAAGCCCTATGCTGATTATGCTGAACCTCCATCCTCTGCAACACATTCCTTTCCTTTACCAAGCCCCTGTTTCCTTCATCTTCAGGTGAGAGTCAGCAGCCTGCAGTACCCAAGGATGAAGAACTAGCGCCCTTTCTCACACAATCACACTCCTCAGAATCATAAGGGACATCTGACTGGCAGTTGCAACCTATCCAGGTTTTTCCCAGGATCATCCCTTTTTTAAGGTAGCTATCCCAGGAAATCTGTAAGGGATCTTAGTGCATGCTGCCAGCTATCCATATTCATGGGTTCCAGTTCATCTTGGCTGTCCTGTTTTTTTGTATCTCAGAGGTGCAAATCCTACATGACTTCTTTGCAAAGCCATAGAGGTCTCTGGGAGCCCGGCAAGGAAGCCAGTTGCCCCTTTAATTACATGGAAAGGTACTCCTTTGGGGCAGGGTGCCAATTTACTCTTCAGTTTAGCATTAGCAGGGCAGCAAAGACTACAGCTTCCCACTGAAACCATGCCTAGGAAAAGTCAAAGAAAAAGGCTGTCTTCATGGGGCACTTTTTCTGAGAATAAAACTAGACATCTGCACACATGGAAAATCTGCAGACCCCATGGAATTAAGGTCCTCCTGCTGATTTTGCTGTCTTTTCCAAGACCTTTGTTTTCATTTTAAAAACAATGACGTTTATAGCTTCTTTTAATGCCTTCACTCTGTCAACCAGCTGAGTCTGTGGCCAAACAGACTGAAATAATAGTTCTGTTCATTTAACAGGATGTCAGCTTTGAAGTTTAATTATCAGGGATAGTGACTCTCCACATTCATAGAAATGCAGACTTAAGTGTGGAATCCAATTGGCTGAATGTCATTTTTATTCCATGTCAGTGCAATAAGGAATGCATGTTGTGTACCTGGAGACTCTGCTTGTTCCCTCATAGAATCCCAACACCCAATCTAGTCCCTACAGTCCTTGTTAATTCCACTGCACTTTCCCCAACTGTGATCTATGGGAAAGAAGAACAAGATTTTTTTTCAACCTTATTGATGGCTGTGCCACCTCTTATAGTATCTGTGTATTTAGATGTTCAGTTATTGCAGCTTTCGCACTGACATATGCAGCCATGCCAAAAATCCTGAGATTGTGGAAGCAATTCTGAGAGTCTGAGAAATCTCCAAAAAGACTGATGGGCCATTATCAATTGCTCTTCACCTTGTGCAGTCATTTAGACCTGTGAAAAATGGATGGAGAACACTGTCCTTCTGATTTAGTAACATTTTACACTCACTTTATATTTATGTAAAGACTATCCATGGGATATGACAACAGTGAAACAGGCCATATTTTCAAGCCAAAAATCTGAAGTGAGTCAGGTCTGTTTAGGATCAGTCCTGGTTTTCAGGATTTGGGGATTAATGAATATTTGTAAATGTAATTTTAAAATGTTACTGCACTTGCTCACATTTTCAAATTCTCCAAATTTTGTGAAATGCAAACCAATCTTTTCGAAATAAGCAAAGACACTAGTCCTAACTGATGACTATGCCGGTGCCCAGGTTAAAGTTTCAAACTTTATCCATATTTATTACCACATGATTTTCAAAATTTGTTTAGATTTTTTTTTTGTTTTGTAGAAAAAAGTGAACTTTTTCTAGTCCTGCATAATTCAAAAAAGACAAGAAATTTTGCTCTAATTTTCCAAAAATAAGAAATCATCCATCAAATACATACAATTCACTAGAGTGCTAATAAAATCATCTGGCAAAAAAAAAACCACCCCAAAATTTAAAAAGGGATATAAGCAGAAGTTTTGTAAAAGCCAGTTTTATACAACTGAACAATCCACTTCATCAAATGTATAAAAAATACATTTTTACAAGAATTCTTTTTAATTGGCCTTGAATTTTATGTACCATAAATATCGTTCTCATAACACAGTGTGAGGAATACAGTAGATAGACAAACATGGTGGAGAGAGAGAAATTTAGGACAAATGCATTTGATAGCCACACAGTGAGTATTGCCTGGCATTATGATACACTGATTTCCCCACTGATAAAACAATAAGATCATATACAATAAACTGCACATGTCATTCTAATAAATAATTTCCCAGGTCTTCCCCACCCACCCATATTGAAAAGCCAGGTACAAAAATAAACAATTCCTATCAGAAAGTCTCACTTTTGACAGATAAATCCCCTTAAGCTTATTTTAAAAAGGTAAAATGTAATAATTAGGGTGAGTTATCCAATATGCAAAGCAGATCCCATGGATTCCTCTGGAGTTGCTGAAGGTTTATCCAGCAGCGGTGGATTTCCTATTGAAAACAAAAAAAAAACACCTTATTCGTGGGGATGGGGGGAGGTAACAAATAGAAAGAATAGAACCTGCCCCTTTAGTGAACATCTAGCTGATGTGTAGTTTGCTAAAAAAAATGTAAATAACTTTTTAAAAGGCTAAGCAGAAACGTACATCAAGTGTCGTTATTTTACCACCAGCTTTAATCACACACTACTGCTCAGAATAGCTTGGTACTTTTGTTGTTAGAGAAGAGATTCGTATACCATTATTAGTACCCCTGAACAAATGTGGTGAGAATAAAAAGAGAGACAGAGAAATGTAGCAGTGGTTAAAGCATAGTTTAATAACTCCAATCTCAGTCATTTTTTTCATATGTATTGTATATGCAAGTCCATAGTACAGCATAATGTGTCATAATTTGGCCTCCAATTCTGACAGCACTGCTTGACTTGGGCATTAAATCATTGCCCCGAGGAATTCACATTCTGGCAATTCCTGATGGTAGGACTGTCATCTCCTCCCACATATTACCTATCACTTTTGACATGATTGAATCAAAATTAGTCAGTACATTTAGATGTAAATTAGAGACATCCAAGAATAATAATGAGCACAAAAATATAGCTCTGTGTAATTGACACGGCAACAGCTTAGTACAGTCTTCCACAGTGTCCTGGAAATTATTAATATCATGATAACAAAAGTATTGTGTCAAAAAAGTGAAAAAGTTTTTTTTTGAGGGGCATATTTAACTAAGCCTTAAATCCCAAAGAAACCTATAAATGTTAGCTCATCCTATGCTTATATTAACTAAATGATCCCAAATAGAAAGAGACATAACTGGCCATTTGCAAAGTACGCAAGCATCTTGCCTTTCTTCGTAAATCGCAGTTCTAGCTTTTCCATTTTTTTATTCAATTCATTTATACACAGGATTTCCAACCAAGCACTGCCCTGTTGCCAGTCCCAGGAAGTCATTGCCAGATCATTTCTGAGATAGCAAAGATCATTCTCATAACTTGTGTTTTCCAAGAAGGGGGAGAGTTCCTGATGTATATGGGTTTCACAGGCCAGTGTCCAAGTGGGACATGACAAGTTGGGTTCTAACATTATTTCCATTGTAAGCTTCTCTTTGTGAAAGGTCTATATTTAAGGCTGGATTATTTATTTTCATACAAGCCATGGATTTCAAAGGCTTTGTGAAACTGCAAATCTGCCACCAAGAACAAGAAATCTCAGTGAGAAGTATAAAATTCACATTTTCCACCAGTTTTTCTACCAGTCACCCATGCTCAGAAACCTAAGAAATGGGATATAAGTATAAAATAGTAACATTGAGGAAAGCTGGAGGCAAATGGGGGATGCGGGTTTGGCTGAAGCACAATGGCCTGTTCTTACACTCTAGCAGATCAGGCTTGCAGCCCCAGCCTCTCAGGGCTTGTCTATGTGGTGCTTCAGTCAGTACCAGAGGGGTGTAAATTTTAGTCTGCATTAGCATGTTGCACACTAGCTGGCTTGTGTGGACCCTGCTCGTGTGCACTAAAAAGTCCCTCATGCACGTTTATGTAATCCTGTTTCAAATAGTACTATGTTAACATGCACCATCAGTGTCCACATAGGCAAGTTAGCATGTGAAACGCTGGTGCAGACTAATGCACTGTGTAGACAATCCCTACGACCAGAAAAGAAAATAGTGGAGCAGAAGAGGAAAGAGACCTGATGTGCTCCTGAAGAAATAATGCTGGGAAGGACCAAGTTCCCTTTATACTGAGCATCTGTGTTTTCCCTTCTCCCCAGGTAGTTTCAATAGTCTAGTCTTTGAGACAGGCTCCTGTGTCAACTGCTTGAAAGGAATTTTACAGAAATGGGGGGAAAGAATAAATACCCAGTATATGGAAAACTGTATTTAAATTGTAGAGCTATCACTTTAAATGCTATGTTTTCCAGGTCCTGCTTGCAGGTTAGAGGGCTCTGTAAGGAAGCATGCAAGCTGTGTCAGACAGACAGCCTACAGTAAGGTGGGGTAAGCTGTATCTTTCACTTTTAAGGAGCAGCTTGTTTTGTCTCTCTCTCTTTGGTTCTTGTGTGTTATCAATCAGAGTAATGTTTTCTCAGGTGGGGAAAGAAGAGAGAAGTTCTTGATTTCTTTTTCATTTCCACCATTTCTGAATGGTTTAGGCCCCATTCAATTTTCACCTAGCCTGGCCAGTTTTTGTACTGCCTTGTCAGTTGAAAAATTGAATGTGCCTGGGGGTAGCACTTTGGACACAGTAGAATGCTCTACAATCCCCCTCCCCCTGTCTGGACTGTAGTGCCATTTTAGAATAAGGTAAGAAAATAATAAAATAACTTAAAATCCACATATTGTACATTGTTTTGGTTGATGTATGTGTGTAAAATGGTTCTCTAATACATTTTAGTAATAATTAGCTTTAGTTGGCACTGGGGCTCTTTTTAATGATGTGGGAGTGGGCAGTGGCTGGATTTTTTGCATCTTAGAGATGGCGACCCTACAGGGCAAGCAGGCTCTGTCTACTTTGACCTAGAAAATGACTGACTTTAAAGCCAGAGTTATTGTACATGCAGTATTGAGTAAAACAAATGCAGATTCTACATTATGAAACATTTCTGCCAAATTTCAGTCTTTGCAAAAAAAATAACATTCTATATTTCTGGTGGTGTTATAGTTTGCACCATGTGCAATATTTCATTTACCATAGAAGAAATGCTATATGTGATCACCACCAAGAAGCCCTGACACATACTGAGAGAAAGGGAAAGCTTGAGTTTGCTGTAATCTGCTCTGCAGAAAAACAGGTGACTGAAAAGAATTGTTTAGGACAAAAACAATTCAACAAGAAAAGTAGCTCCTTTTAATATGGTGGTAGCATTTGTATCTGATAATGTGGCATTCAGTGATCTGGATAACCCAACTCTGTATTACCATCTTGAAGCAAACCTAAAATCTCCTGAGGTCATGCCAACATCTCAATAGTTGCATACTGAGTATCTCCCTAAAGTCTTTGATTACCATGTTGCCGGGGGAAAAAAAGAATTTAGCTGGAACAATTTCTGTGTCAGTTGTCTGGGAAGAAGTGCCCAAGATTGCTATGTCCTCAATGTACTTGCCATACCTTCACTCAACAGAGATGTTAATATGCTGAACAACCAAGTGAAGTGACTGTCAAAGCTATTTTATAGGAATGTTTTCTGGAAGCCACAAATTATAAAACCATTTCCGAAGCAATATTGAAAATACTACAAAAGTTTGATGTTCCCTATATAAAGTGTTAGTGGCCAGCAATATTGTGTATATGAGTAAGAGCCAGTAAAAATGCCTCAAACGCATGCAGCTTGACTTTCAAAGGTGGTAAGTATCTGAAGCTCCCATTGAATACAATAAAAAAAGAAACAGAGTACTTGTGGCACCTTAGAGACTAACAAATTTATTTGAGCATAAGCTTTTTTGCTACAGCTCACAAAAGCTTATGCTCAAATAAATTTGTTAGTCTCTAAGGTGCCACAAGTACTCCGTTTCTTTTTGCGAATACAGATTAACACGGCTGCTACTCTGAAACCTGTCATTGAATACAATGTGATCTTCAAGAGCTCGGCACGTCAGAAAAATCAGATTAATATTGTTTAAAGGAGTGTATATAACTTGTAACCCTCACCTACTAAGCTTGTTGGGTGAAGAACTTTAGTAGTGTACATGACCTTGGTGTAGATGTTAAAAAAGCAAACTTATTCACAACTATTCCTGAAAGTAAAGTCAGATAAAAGCAATGCTTGTATGCTCAAGGCCAATCCTCAGCACTGCTGCCTTTATCAGAAGGTGAAACAATTGATTCCTTTGTTGAAAAATGAAACCTTTGATGTTTTTGATGTTTTCTGCCATGGAAAATACTTGGATAGCTACTTCCCTTTCAGTTTTCCTCAGCACCTGAGGTGTACCAAAGCCTCTTGTCCCAGATCTTTGACTAACTGGACAGGATGGGAGTAATTGTTGATGATCTGCTGTTTTGAGGATGAAAATGATGTACAACACATTGAGAAAGACAAAGGATAGAATCTTAAATTAACCAGTAACTTGTGCCAAATTCAGCTGGGAAAGATTAATTATGCATACACTTGGAAGGATTAGATTTCTATCAGTAAATGTTGGTAAACATAATTTCAATATGCATATACAAACTATTGAAAAACTATTTCCATCCATAATAATCAAAAATTTACAGATAGGCAAAATAAGAAAAATGCTGCTTAAGAACTCAATAGAGTTCAATTTATGGATATTTACTTTTTATATTTTTACATGATATTGACAATTTGTGTTTTAATGGTTATAAAACTAAGTTTTTGAATCTCAATATCTACTATCATTAAATAATTATTGCCTGACATCCTTTTGTCTGACACACACTCAAAATTTGTTTAGATTTTTTTTTGTTTGTTTTGTAGAAAAAAGTGATTTTTTTCCAGTCCTGCATAATTCAAAAAAGACAAGGAATTTTGCTTTAATTTTCCAAACAACTGTGAAATTTTAATCAATGAAAATAAAAAAGTGCATAAAAATAAACCTTGATATTATTTGTCAAAATAATAAAAACAATTGTATCTTGCCATGCCTAGTTTTTCAGGACCCATATTTAATCACAAAGGAGTTCAAATGGACCTAAGCAATGTGGCAGGAATTATACCAATGGAAAGACTTGAAAACAAGGGTCTTGACAAAGATTCATGGCCTTGTTAACATATATATATAAATTCATCCTTAATTTGTCCAAATTAAGTACACCTTCAGAATACTACTTTAGTCCAGTACAGAATGGCACTGGGATGATTAGCACCAGGGAGTTTAAAAAATTATCATAAGTACAGCGGTATTTTGAAATGAACAGAAGAGAAAGCCTGGGCTTTCCAATAATCATTTGCCCCTATGAAAAATGGCTGCCATCTCCCATTGTTTTCAACAGAATTGAAGCCATAATGTGTTCTTAGCCAAGATGTCTGCCACTTCTCTACATCCTGTGGAAATGAAAGCAATGCCTCTCTTAGTAAAGTTGGCTGCTGTGGTAGGGATGCTGTGGAGGAAAGCAGAGGAAAAAAATGAGGTAACAAGGACATAGGGGGACTTGTAGACTGCAGGGCTACAGACAGCTGCAGCGGCACAGGAGCTAGCAAACAGAGCTCTAAACAGGGGAGTTTGAGTGGGAGTTCTGTTGGAGGAGAAGGTAGTTGAACTTGGTTTTGTATTTTTAGTATTTGTGTGTGTGTGTAGGGGCTTTGTGCTGGGAGAGCAGCTGAGCCCTGCTTAGGGGGTGGGGCTTCTGACTAGGGGTCCTATAAAGGTAGCCAGCCAGCCAGCCAGTCAGGCAGCGGCAAAGGAGCTAGCAAACAGAGCTCTAAACAGGGGAGTTTGAGTGGGAGTTTGGAAGGGGAGTTTGTATTGTGGTGCTTGTTTGGGGTTTGCTTTTGCTGGGGGGGGTGGTTTTTTTGGTGTGGGTTGTGTTTCCCAGATTAACAGGATTTAGGTGGGAAGGCGATGATAGATACGGAGGCAGCTGTGGGAGTAACTCCTGTAGTGGAAGACACATTGAGGATGACTGGATGTGGAAGCTGTGGTATGTACATGATCCTGGAGGGGGGACCTGGTAAGAGTTTTTTCTGCATGAAATGCTGTCTGATAGAGCTGATGGAGGAAAAGATCTGAGGTTTGGAGATGCAGGTGGAAAGTCTGGTTGAGTTTAGGAAGGGGTTTGAGCAGATGATGGAGCAAAGATATGAGGTATCTGAAGGGAAAAGCTCAGACTCACAGATGGAAGCAGGGCTGGGGAATTTTGAGGAGAGACTGGGTGAGGAAAGTGGTCAGTGGAAACATGTGACTCAAAGAACCAGGCAGAGGAAAAGACGGGCTAGTGAAGGAGAAATAGAGCTTAGGAACAGGTTTGCAGAGTTGGAAAATGAAGAAGGGGCTCAGCAGGTACTTGTTGAAGGTGGAAGGGTAAGGAAGAAGAGAAGAGAGGCTAGTCCTATAGGAAAAGCGGAAGAGTCAAGGGAGACTACACCAAATACGAGCCCCAGGAGGATACAGGATGGGTTGAAGAAGATTGTAAGGGAAAATAGGAATGGAAAGAACTTGCAGCCAGAGGGAACAGGGGAGAGACTGGAGAATAGACAGTCACCAGGAAAAGGCAGGTCTATGTGATCGGGGACTCTTTATTGAGAAGAATAGACAGGCCTGTAACTAGAGCTGATCCAGAGAATAGAAGGGTGTGCTGTCTTCCGGGTGCTAAGATACGGGATGTAGACCTGAGGTTGAAAAGGATCCTAAAGGGAGCGAAAAAGAATCCCCTAATTATCCTTCATGTGGGAACAAATCATACGGCTAGATTCTCGCTGGAAAGTATTAAGGGAGACTATGCTAGGCTGGGGAAGACGCTTAAGGAAATTGAGGCTCAGGTGATCTTTAGCGGGATTCTTCCTGTTCCTAGAGAAGGGCAACAAAGGTCTGACAAGATTATGACTGTCAACAGATGGCTTAGGCAGTGGTGCTATAAGGAGGGCTTTGGGATGTATGGCCACTGGGAGGCATTCACGGACAGAGGACAGTTCTCTCGGGATGGACTTCATCTGAGTAGGGGAGGAAATAGACTTCTAGGATGGAGGCTGGCACAACTGATAAAGAGAGCTTTAAACTAGGAATTAGGGGGAGATGGATGGGAGATGTCCAGGAAATCTCCACGCCAGCTTTTAGCATTGAGAGGGAAGAAGACGAAGTAAGAAAGGATACAGCCGTGGGTAGGAGAATGTATATAAGGAGCGAGGGCGGTGTGGATACTAGTCTAATAAGTTATACTGGCTGTAGAATGACTGTGCCTAATAGGGTACAAAATGTGAGCAAGGCCAAACAGCAAAAATTAAGATGTTTATACACCAATGCGAGGAGCCTAGGTAACAAAATGGAGGAACTAGAGCTACTGGTGCAGGAAGTGAAACCAGATATTATAGGGATAACAGAAACATGGTGGAATAGTAGTCATGACTGGACTACAGGTATTGAAGGGTATGTGCTGTTTAGGAAATCAGAAATAAAGGTAAAGGTGGTGGAGTAGCATTGTATATCAATAATGAGGTAGAATGTAAAGAAATAAGAAGCGATGCAATGGATAAGACAGAGTTCGTGTGGGCAAAAATTACATTGGGGAAGAAAACTAGTAAAGCCTCTCCTACGATAGTGCTTGGGGTGTGCTATAGACCTCCGGGATCTAATTTGGATATGGATAGAGCCCTTTTTAATGTCTTTAATCAAGTAAATACTAACGGAAACTGCGTGATCATGAGAGACTTTAACTTCCCAGATATAGACTGGAGAACCAGTGCTAGTAATAATAATAGGGCTCAGATTTTCCTAGATGCAATAGCTGATGGATTCCTTTATCAAGTAGTTGCTGAACCGACTAGAGGGGATGCCATTTTAGATTTAATTTTGGTGAGTAGCGAGGACCTCATAGAAGAAATGGTTGTAGGGGACAATCTTGGCTCAAGTGATCATGAGCTAATTCAGTTCAAACTAAATGGAAGGATTAACAAAAATAAATCTGCAACTAGAGTTTTTGATTTCAAAAGGGCTGACTTTCAAAAATTAAAGAAATTAGTTAGGGAAGTGGATTGGACTGAAGAATTTAGGGATCTAAAGGCAGAGGAGGCCTGGGATTACCTCAAGTCAAAGCTGCAGAAGCTATCGGAAGCCTGTATCCCAAGAAAGGGGAAAAAATTCATAGGAAGAAGTTGTAGACCAAACTGGATGAGCAAGCATCTTAGAGAGGTGATTAAGAAGAAGCAGAAAGCATACAGGGAGTGGAAGATGGGAGAGATCAGCAAGGAAAGCTACCTAATTGAGGTCAGAACATGTAGGGATAAAGTGAGACAGGCTAAAAGTCGAGTAGAGTTGGACCTTGCAAAGGCAATTAAAACCAATAGTAAAAGGTTCTATAGCCATATAAATAAGAAGAAAACTAAGAAAGAAGAAGTGGGGCCGCTTAACACTGAGAATGGAGTGGAGGTTAAAGCTAATCTAGGCATGGCCCAATATCTAAACAAATACTTTGCCTCAGTCTTTAATAAGGCTAAAGAGGATCTTAGGGATAATGGTAGCATGACAAATGGGAATGAGGATGTAGAGGTAGATATTACCATATCTGAGGTAGAAGCGAAACTGAAACAGCTTAATGGGACTAAATCGGGGGGCCCAGATAATCTTCATCCAAGAATATTAAAGGAATTGGCACCTGAAATTGCAAGCCCATTAGCAAGAATTTTTAATGAATCTGTAAACTCAGGAGTAATACCGAATGATTGGAGAATTGTAATATAGTTCCTATTTTTAAGAAAGGAAAAAAGTGATCCGGGTAACTACAGGCCAGTTAGTTTGACATCTGTAGCATGCAAGGTCCTGGAAAAAATTTTGAAGGAGAAATTAGTTAAGGACATTGAAGTCAATGGTAAATGGGACAAAATACAACATGGTTTTACAAAAGGTAGATCGTGCCAAACCAACCTAATCTCCTTTTTTGAAAAGGTAACAGATTTTTTAGATAAAGGAAATGAACAAGAATTTTAGTTATAAATTGGGGACGCATCAATTAGAAGTAACAGAAGAGGAGAAGGACCTTGGAGTATTGGTTGATCATAGGATGACTATGAGGTGCCAATGTGATATGGCTGTGAAAAAAGCTAATGCGGTTTTGGGATGTATCAGGAGAGGCATTTCCAGTAGGGATAAGGAGGTTTTAGTACCGTTATACAAGGCACTGGTGAGACCTCACCTAGAATACTGTGTGCAGTTCTCGTCTCCCATGTTTAAAAAGGATGAATTCAAGCTGGAGCAGGTACAGAGAAGGGCTACTAGGATGATCCGAGGAATGGAAAACTTGTCTTATGAAAGGAGACTTAAGGAGCTTGGCTTGTTTAGCCTAACTAAAAGAAGGTTGAGGGGAAATAGGATTGCTCTCTATAAATATATCAGAGGGATAAATACAGGAGAGGGAGAGGAATTATTTCAGCTCAGCACCAATGTGGACACAAGAACAAATGGGTATAAACTGGCCACCAGGAAGTTTAGACTTGAAATCAGACGAAGGTTTTTAACCATCAGAGGAGTGAAGTTTTGGAATAGCCTTCCAAGGGAAGCAGTGGGGGCAAAAGATCTATCTGGTTTTAAGATTCTACTTGATAAGTTTATGGAGGAGATTGTATGATGGGATAATGGGATTTTGGTAAGTAATAGATCTTTAAATATTCAGGGTAAATAGGCCAAATCCCCTGAGATGGGATATTAGATGGATGGGATCTGAGTTACCCAGAAAAGAATTTTCTGTAGTATGTGGCTGGTGAATCTTTGCCATATTTGGGGTTGGGAAGGAATTTTCCTCCAGGGCAGATTGGAGAGGCCCTGGAGGTTTTTCGTCTTCCTCTGTAGCATGGGGCATGGTTGACTTGAGGGAGGCTTCTCTGCTCCTTGAAGTCTTTAAACCATGATTTAAGGACTTCAATAGCTCAGACATGGGTGAGGTTTTTCATAGGAGTGGGTGGGTGAGATTCTGTGGCCTGCACTGTGCAGGAGGTCAGACTAGATGATCAGAATGGTCCCTTCTGACCTTAGTATCTATGAATCTATAAGAGGAACATGGATCGCAAGCTGACTCCTGGAACTGAGGAGACAGGCAAGTAGTATATAGGAGGGGAGACAGAGGAAGTAGTAAGGGAGATAGGGGAAGGATAAAGTGGAAAACTGGGATGGGCTCAAAAGATTTAGGAAGCAAGGAGGGGAGTGGCTTGGAGAATGGGGAGGGTGGCGGCAATGGATTGAGCACAGAAACATCCCCAGTCAGAGACTAGGAGAACATACTTGGAATTCTACTCTTAAACCATCCAGGGCAACGGTGAGGGGAGAGAGTCTGCATTTTTGTATGTACATCTAAGATTGAAAGCTGAAATCACCACACACAAAACTAGGGATGGAGGGTCCCCCAAAGTTTAAAATAATTAAGACAAAGACCTGAAGTACAAATACAGTTTTATTTTTATATCTATGCCATTTATTTCTTAATGCCTGAACAGTTCCAAGGAAATGAAATGTGAAATCTGAAAACAAAGGTACTAAATACTGCATCATAAGAGATAGTGTAAGAGATAGAGTTGAGAAGCCAGTCTTGTGGGGAAACAGTACAAATAATAATTCTCCTACAAACTTTTACCCATGGTCAGTTGAAACATCTCTTCTGAAATTCAAGCAAATCCCACTTCAGTTCAATATGCAACAGTAATAAAGGGCAAGCATGATATACAAAATCTCTGACTGATTAACAGATATACCAGGCTAGGTTAAATTAGGTAATTAACACATTTAACTTGTCAGACATGTTTAGGGTAGCAACCTGATACAAGAATGTGTAATTAAACACATACAATCTGCTGTTTCTTTATTATGTAAGAATGCCAGTGTATGGTATATAAAGTATATGGTTTCTAAAATACATTTTGAAGAACAGGGTAAATGCAAACTATGCAGCTGTAGTTAATATGATTGCTGGTACACTGTATCAATGACTGGTCTAACTAGGACAAAGTGAAAACCCGCCTCCAGCTCTGTACAGGCAGGAAGGCAGAGTGTATGTTTGTTGTTAGTCTTGTGAACAGCAGTTCACAAGCAAAATAAGCATACATTGTTATAAATAGGGCAATTCAAAAATCCATCTGCATTGAGGAGAAATATTTTACATCTTCCCAGACTGCTTTGGCAAAATAAACGGGGACCAAATGAAAACAAATTATTTGGCGTTTCAAATCTTTACTTTTATTTGGCAACTGCAGATTCTTATTACTATATATTCCTACTCCAGCAGATAGAAAACATTTATAACAATCTGAAATATTTTCATGTAATGAGCTTCATCCAACAGGAGAAGAATGTAACATGACAGTGAACTGCAAAGGTAACTTGAAAACTGAATTAATCCTAGGATTAGGTTCTGGCTGTCCTAAATAACCAGGCTTGTTGGGTGGGAAAAAGTATTCTGCAGAGAATATTTTCATCTATCTTTTAAAAAATTCTTCCTCCCCCAGTTTCCATTTGAAATTGCTGTCACTTCCTAGTTCACTAAAGGGATCCTAGAATGCATCATTCTATGACATGAGAAGTCCTTTGCAACCCCTGGTATTTGTAATGGCACAGAAAGAGGCATTTGAGGCTACCTTAGCAAATTAGAAAATGCCAGGAGGGTTTCACCAAGGAAAAATATTTTAAGAATTTAGTTATGTATTCTGTGCTGAATGCCCCCAACAACCTGGTTAGTGGAGGCATTCAACACACAATTCTAAGATTAAGTCAATGTTCATGTTAGCTTTGCACTTCCTATTTAAATTAGTAGATAAAGTGAATATTGTTTTCATATGACAAGACATATCTAATTGTTGCTATACAAAAGGTGCACATGGATTAGTTTCACAAGTGTGATGTAGGTGCCTAACTGCCACTTTTGGTGCCTAAATCCAACATTTAGGCCTCACTGGCATTCACAAAACATCTGTTCAGCTACCGCCTAGCCTTGAATTGGTCTAAAGTCCCCAGTCACCTACGTTTCCACTGGTGAAGTCCCTGAGGTGCCAGCAGGAGAGTGGGGGGGACGACCTTTTGTAGTGATAATCAAGGTGGGCCATTTCCAGCAGTTGACAAGAACATCCGATGAAGTGAGCTGTAGCTCACGAAAGCTTATGCTCAAATAAATGTTAGTCTCTAAGGTGCCACAAGTACTCCTTTTCTTTTTGTGAATACAGACTAACATGGCTGCTACTCTGAAAAAAGAACATCTGAGGAACAGTGTGTTGGGGGGGAAATAAGCATGGGGAAATAAGCATGGGGAAATAGTTTTACTTTGTGTAATGACCCATCCACTCCCAGTCGTTATTCAAGCCTAAATTAATTGTATGCAGTTTGCAAATTAATTCCAATTCAGCAGTCTCTCATTGGAGTCTGTTTTTGAAATTTTTTTATTGAAGAATTGCAACTTTTAGGTCTGTAATGGAGTGACCAAAGAGATTGAAGTGTTCTCCGACTGGTTTTTGAATGTTATAATTCTTGATATCTGATTTGTGTCCATTTATTCTTTTACGTAGAGACTGTACAGTTTGACCAATGTACATGGCAGAGGAGCATTGCTGGCCCATGGCATATATCACATTGGTAGATGCGCAGGAGAACAAGTCTCTGATAGTGTGGCTGATGTGATTAGGCCTATGATGGTGTCCCCTGAATAGATATGTGAACACAGTTGGCAACAGGCTTTGTTGCAAGGTTAGGTTCCTGGGTTAGTGGTTCTGTTGTGTGGTTGCTGGTGAGTATTTGCTTCAGCTCACCTTACCTGATCACTCTCGTTACAGTGTGTATGGTAACACCCATTGTTTCATGTTCTCTATGTATATAAATCTCCCCACTGTATTTTCCACTGAATGCATCCGATGAAGTGAGCTGTAGCTCATGGAAGCTTATGCTCAAATAAATTTGTTAGTCTCTAAGGTGCCACAAGTACTCCTTTCTTTTGGTGGATAAGACTAACCCAGCTGTTACTCTGAAACCTGTCTTAAAGCTCTGATGTCAGATCAGAACATGTTGTTTTAATTGCCAGGTTCTTAAGAGTTTCTTCTGTTCTCTTTGTAGACATTGTCTGTTTGGATCTAGAATCTTTTAGTTCCTGAACCCTGCAGCTGCTCTTAGTCTCACACCCCAGATGTTTTATAACACTACTAGGCAAAAAATGGATACTTAGCTCATGTTTTTGATTGACTGCTGGACAGTTGTCTTTCAAGTCCTTTTTCTCAGTTTATACTGTGTTTATTTCATCTGCAAATTGGATGAAGATACTCTGTAGCTCACTTTTGCTTATTATACACTTTTTTTAACAAATGGAACTTCTCAGTTCATTTTAGGTGAACATAAACATACCACATACAACTCATTTTATCATATTCTTAAATTACAAAATGTTATGTTCACAAACCTAAAACAAAACTGCTATCTTGTTACATGGAAAGGTGCACAGCAGGACCACGTTCCAGTGCTTTGCACAGTAATTGTTACAATATCACTACATCAGGTCCACCCTGGGGAGAGAAAGTAGTGTCTTCACCCACAAGCCAGGCTCTACCCATTTGAGATAACTGTTCATAGTAGAATATGCAGCTCATCACCCATCTTCTTTCTGGAGTGCTTTGCAGGCGGTGACATTTGCTGATCATTTTCCCCTCTCATTTCTTGCATATTTTGCTCAACAGTGAAATAATTAACACGTTGATATTACCATCATTAGGCTTCAGAGTCAACAAATGGTTGCAGTGAATGGAGTAGTTCAGGCCTCTCGGAGCTGTTATAGGTTGTCTGCAGAAGCTGGTAGATTACATTGCATCAGTTTGCTTTCACTTTACATCAGGAAGGTTACCTTTTTAATCATGTGCTAGAGACTTTTTTTTTTAAAATGAAGAATTAAATTTTGTACCACCATACGACAGCCTCCAAAAATGAAGAGGCTGGCTGATCCGCCACAAAGCAGCCCAGTTCAGTCTTTGATGATGACCCCAATCCATCTGAGTACTTGTTGACTTCAATGGGACTACAGACAATGTTTAAACTTCAGCACATGCTTAAGAGCCCTGTTGGATGAGGGCCTTAATATACCTCATACTGCAGGTTCTTGTTACAAAGACATTATGCAGTAATGTACTCAGATTTTTTTTTTTCAAAAACTGCATTGTTAAAAAAAAAACAGCCCAAAAACATAAAAATGGGATCAGGAAATTCTCACGTGAGCTAGAATGTAGTTGGAAATATGCAGATTACTGACCCTCTCTACTCAATCCAACATTGGTATTATTTACAGCTAAGCAATATAGTGCACTCCCTCTGTAATTCTTTATTTTAGAAGGTATCCTGTTTTCTAAGGACTCTATATTTTGGCTTCCAAAGCCACTAAGTCCTTTACTATACAATTAATTTCCCCCATTAGAACACACTGAAAAGAACAGTCTTATTGAGTGAGTGAGCTGGATTCATGGCTGCCAAACTTAGTGGAGTAATAAAATTAAAACAGAAATGTTTTCCTTAGTGTTTTGGCTCATCACAACACAGACAGTTGACATGCCCAAAAGTGTAATGCAACGTGGTGAATCAAATTATTTGGCTAGTGTCACTCTGCAGAAGTCTGTCACTGTGTTAATACCCAGATTTGATAGCTTTTGGAAAGATGTCATTGTGTGTCCAGTTTTCAAGCTCTTTGTGCAGGGAGTGTAATGAAAATTAACTAGGAGCATAAAATTCTACATAGAAGTACCCTGAAGTTATAAGGTCAATACTTGCCATGCAATTACAGAATATGACATAGAAATGTCAGTAGATAAATTCAAATATGCAAACTACAGTGTTCAGTGCTGCTCAGTATGAGCTCCCAATGTGATGCTTTGGCAGAAAGAACTAATGGGATCCCTGGATGTATAAACAGGGAAGTACTGAGTAGGAGTAAGGAGGTGATTTTACCTCTGTATATGGCATTGGTAATGCTGCACCCAGTTCTAGTATCCTCATTTTTATAAGGCTGTAATGAAATTGGAAAGGGTGCAGAAAAGCCACAAAATGTTTTTAGGGCTGGAGAAAATGTTTTATAATAAGAGAGACACAAATGTGACACACAGACACAAATCTGTTTAGTTTAGCAAACAGAAGATTGAGAGGCAACTTGAATACAGTGTCTAAGTACCTTAACAGGGAAAAATTACTAGATGCATCCGATGAAGTGAGCTGTAGCTCACGAAAGCTTACACTCAAATAAATTTGTTAGTCTCTAAGGTGCCACAAGTACTCCTTTTCTTTTTGCGAATACAGACTAACACAGCTGCTACTCTGAAACCTAGATTTGAAAGGGTTCTTCAGTCTAGCAGAGAAAGCGTAACAAGAACCAATGGCTGGAATCTGAAGCCTGACAAATCCAAATTAGAAATAATGCACAATTTTTTACCAGTTAGGGTCATTAGCCATTGGAGCAAACTACCAAGGGAAGTGGTGAATTCTCCATCTCTTGATGTCTTCAAATCAAGACTGGTTGCCTTTCGGGAAGATAAACATTCGCCAAACACAAGCTATTGGGCTGAATACAGGGGTAACGCAGTGAAAATTAATGGCCTATGACATACAGGAGGTCAGACTAGGTGATCCAAGTCTTTTCTGGCCTTAAACTCTGTGACAATGAGCAGGTGCAGTATGCCCCAAAAAGATTCTCTCATCACTAAACAATTCAAAACTCCCTCAGCCCCACTCTTCAAACACAGCCCACCCTCTATGTAAAGTCTAAACTCACCCATTTCCTGGAGTTTGGCTTTATTCACAAAGAACACCTTAACTTGCTACTTGAGGCTGTGATCGAATTACATCCGCTAAGCCACTTTGGATCTGTTTAGTACTTGGGCTGCTGGTGGTTCAGCAGATGTCACTCTTCCCCCGAGTCACTATGGGACAGAGCCAATGCCCCCAGGATGGTACTGGGGACCCTGTGCTATCGGAGGTGATGTCTACAGGAAGCTACTAAAACTGAGCCCTTGATATAGATGTTAACTAGTGGCCTGATCACCACTATCCAAGGAATTACTCACAGAAAGCAACTCTAGGGCAAACTCTTCCAAAATTCCCTCTGAGAATTTTCTTTGGCTCAATCTCCACTGTGGAATAAGCAGCGGTTCTGCCAACAGCCCCTGAAATCTGTGCTGAGGCCAAGGCAGTGCCTGTGCCTCTATTCTAGCTCTAGAGCACCCTGTCCCTCTTATAGATAGCTCCCTGGGAATCTCCCCACCAGGGACTCCTGAGCCAGCAAAATTCCCCCCAGAAGCCCACTGAAAGTGGCGTTCCCCAGGTGAGGAAGGGGAAGAGATTGGGAAAGTTAATGCAGCCTAAGGTTGCACTAATTTCTCCAGCCTAACCCTGCTTCCTAGCCGCAGATCTCTGACCACACAGATGGCTCTCTCTGAGATGGTGGGGACCAGTGAGCACCTGGCTGTACAGAGGAAGCTGATTATCTCCTCTCCACACTGAAGGGAGCCACACACAGGGCCCCAACACATTGTAATGTGGGAGAAATAATCAGGGGCTAGAGCTGCAGGAAACCTGCCTGTTTGAGTTCACTTGGTCCTAGTAAATCCCAAATGAACAGATTCATTACCAGAGTTCACACACCTCAGGTTAATTTGGACTTCACAGGAACCTGAAAATGCCAACAAAGCTCACCATTTTCATAAGCTTCTGAGTTTAGCCAGCCATTTCCTGCGTGCAGCTCCCTTCTTCTGATGGTTCTCCTTCCTTACTGTATGTGTGCTGTCTTCTAATTGAGACAGTAGCAGCATCTCTTCCTCTCTCAGTGTCATGACAGTGCGGACAAGTTGGGTATCTCTTTCTCTAAGATATTCAGAGGGCAGCTGGCTGGCCTACTTCAGTCATCCTAAATCTTCAAAGGGCCAGTAATAGAAATGTGCTTCCCTCCCACATTGACAAGAAGATTTTTCATGTGGTTGTGTGCTCTGTCTTCTGTCTCCCAATCCCATTCAGCAGCAGTTGGGCCAGGAAAGGGTCCCCTGGTCCCTCTGTTCATACTTAAATCCCCTTCATCTTTTTCCAGACCCTATGTTCCTCAAAATGCCACACACTAATAGAAAATTCTCACTCTGGTGACTGACATGACCAGAATGCAAGGCAGTATCTTAGGTGTGGTCTTGCAAAGGCACAGAATGGAACTATTACCCACCTTATCCATGATATAGTCTCTGCATATGCAGCCCAAGAAGCATAAGATCTTCCAGTGAAGAGCTTTTCTTTCCTTAATTCATTGGTTAAGCAGTTGCTGGATACATAGGGTGATCATATGTCCTGTTTTGGCCAGGACAGTCACCTTTTTAAGCCCTGTCCCAGACATCCAAACATTTTTGGCAAAAATGGGCATTTGTCCCATTTGCTTTTGCCAACTAATCATCAGTTGCCAAGAGCAAATGCTCAGTTTTGCCAAAAAAGTGGATACTTCCCCTTAGGGGGGCACAGAGGAACATTCGTGGGGGGAGTGGCAATGCGAGGCACCGGGTGGTGGGGCTCAGGCTGTCACTCCTAGGCAGCATGGGACTCGGGCAATCAACCCCAGCTCCAGGTGGTGCTGGGCTCGGGCAGTCTGAATCAGACTCAGCCCCGGGCGGTGCAGGGCTTGGGCAATCAGCCCCGGGCGGTGCAGGGCTTGGGCAATCAGCCCCATCCCCAGCACTGGGTGGCACGAGACTCAGGCGGTCAGCCCCAGGCAGTGCAGGGCTCAGGCAAGTGGCGGAGCCAGGCAGCTCAGGCCAGCCCTGCACGGTGTCTCATTTTTACTTTTGGAAATATGGTCACCCTATGGGTACATAGCACAAGCCCGGATAAGTAAAACCAGCTCATTTTGCATAGTAACTGCGCCAAATTCTACTTTTAGAGACACTATTGTCATCAGCCAAGAAAAACTCCACTAAATTCAATGAAGTTACTTTGTATTTATGCTAGTATAACTGAGAGCAGAATTTGGGCTACTTTTCTTAAGAGCTAAAACAATTTAAAAAAAACCCTAAACACATAATGACAACACACATGCATTTTTCAATCATTTGGATCTTTTAAAAAGTGTAAACAGCCTTGTATTAGTCATCAGACCTTTTGCAATGGATTGGTTGCACTAAACTGTCTCAAGAAAAACGTATAAAATGGTGAATGAAATACCAAAGTAATTTTCCCTTTTTATTGTACACTATAGGACAACTTCTGGGTGAAATACAACCTTCTACCCAAGTGAGACATGCAAATGGTTGATAAGCATCACAATAAGGAAAATGAACTACAATGGGAAAAGCTCTGAACATAGTTTTTAAAAATATCAGTTTAGAACAATTTTAAATGAAAAGTTAGTGCCATGGAATTTTATTAAAAGTGAGTTTTAAAATATTTAAATACATTCTAAATTTTCAGAGTAGCACCATTTTAGGAAGTGGCAGAATTCTGGAGTGATATTGTAGTATCTTTACCTCTTGCAACCTTGGGCTCTGATCCTCCATTGCTAACATTAACGGGCAGAGTCTGAGGCCCTTTGTGTGGAGATAGGATCACATGGACAATACCAAGGTGGGAGGGGTTGCAAGCTCTTGGGAGGACAGGCTTAGAATTCAAAATGATCTTAATAAACTGGAGAAATGTTCTGAAATAACTAATATGAAATTCAATAAGGGCAAATGTCAAATACTACACTTAGAACAGAATAATCAATTGCACAAATATAAAATGGAAAATGATTGCCTAGGATGGAATACTGCAGAAAAGTATCTGGGGTTATAGCTGATCACAAACTAAATGTGAATCAAAAATGTAATACAATTGCAAAAATAGTGATCATAGATACTAAGATCAGAAGGGATGTATTAAGCAGGATGTTATAAGAAAGACTCAAATAATTCTTCCACTCCACTCAGCACTGATAAGGTCTCAGCTGAAATTCTGTGTCCAGTTCTGGACAACACACTTTGGGAAAGGTTTAGACAAATTGGAGAAAGTCCAGAGGAGAGTAACAAAAATGATAAAAGGTTTAGAAAACATGACCTACAAAGAAGGATTGAAAAAAAATGGATTTGTGTAGTCTGGAGAAGAGAAAAATGAGGGAGGACATGATAATAGACTTCAATTCCTTAAAAGTTGCTGTAAAGAGGAGGGTGATAAATTGTTCCCCTTATCCATTGAGGCCAAAACAAGAAGCAATGGTCTGAAATTGCACCAAGGGTGGTTTAGGTTAGACATTAGGAAAAACTTCCTAACTGTCAGAGTAGTTAAGCACTGGAACAAATTACCTAGGGAGATTGTGGTAACCCTGTCATTGGAGGTTTTTAAGAACATATTAGACAAACACCTATCAGAGATAGTCTAGATAATACTCAGTCCTGCCCTAGTGCAGGAAACTGGGCTATTGAGGTCCCTTCCAGTTCTACATTTCTATAATTCTATTGGAAGCAGATTCAGATGGGGACAACAGAAAAATCAAGATCAACATGTTGGTCAAATCACTTTAATTTTATGTGACTAGTCCAACTTCACTGGGATTACCCATGTGATTCACTCAAACAAGATCTGACTCAGATAAAACCTAAGTAGCAAATGCTAGGCCCCATAATTATTACACACTACCTGCCTGTATTTTTGTTATTAAATAATGTAATTGGTTATGGTAAACTAACCATCACTTTGAGCTATGGACTCGCTGCTTCTCCGTGCCACAAAATTTCCTATAAATGTGTTTCATGTCCTGGAAATTTGTCAGTGCATTTTTTGTGATTAATTTTTTCTTGATTGTCATAAAGAAACAGACAATGAAAAGTTAAAAAAAAAAAGGAAAGCACACAAATGTAAATAACTTACAGCTTCTATATATTTCCAAGTAGTGTATGCTTCACAGGGTCTCCAGTAGAATTATGGAATTTTACAGTTTATCAAAGCTGCAAGACCAGATAATACAAAACCAGAAAGTATTACGTAAACATAACAAGTTAGACTGGTGTTCCATTAATAAAATAGTTCAAGACATACATTAATAGGGAGAAGAGGGAAAGGTGGGGATAGGTGGAAAAGAGGTCTGGCATTCAATGAGCAGTCTGAACATCACGGCTCTATTCTGAGCATAAGCCTACTCTTCCATTTTTGTAAAATCCCATGCTTGGTGATCATTGCTATCCTCAAGAACCAAAGTCTTTGTGGGGTGTTAAATCCAGTTTAGCAGCTACATAATTTAGGATTTGCAGAATCTTTGTATTATGGTTCTTGTGTTATGTGAAGGGGTAAATGACGCTTCCTTATTCACTTTCTCCACACCAGTCATGATTTTATAGACCTCTCTCATATCCCCTTAGTCTCTTTTTCAAGCTGACCAGTCCCATCATTTTTAATCTCTCCTCATATTGAAGCTGTTGCCTTTCTCTGTGCTATTTCCATTTCTAATATAACTTTTTTGAGATGGGATGAGCAAAACTGCACGCAGTATTCTTGGCATGGGCATAACATAATCTCTATAGTGGCATTATGGTATTTTCTGTCTTATTATCTATCCCTTTCCTAATGGCTCCTAACATTCCATTAGCTTTTTTGACTGCTGCTGCACATTGAGCAGATGTTTTCAGAGAACTATCCACAATGACTCCAAGATCTCTTTCTTGAGTGATAACAGTTAATTTAATCTCCATCTTTTTCTGTATATAGTTGGGATTATGTTTTCCAATGTGCATTACTTTGCATTTATCAACACTAAATTAATACACGCTTGAAAATCCCTGAGGAATGCTGATTTCATCATGACACAAGAATACAAAGCCCTACCTCTTATTATTACCTTTTGGTGGTATGGCTAAGCAGGGCCGCCCAGAGCGGGGGGCAAGTGCAGCAAATTTCCCCAGGCCGCAGGTTCCACAGACAGAGCGGGGGCAATTTCAGAGGCAATTTCATTCCCTCTCTTCCTCGTCGGCAGCACTTCGGCAGCAGCTCAATGTCTCTGCTTCAGTCTTCTGCGGCAATTCGGCAGCAGGTCCTCCCGTCCTCTTCTTTCTTTGGCGGCATGACTTGGGGTTTTCTTTTTTTTTCCTTCGCCGCTTGGGGTGGCAAAACTTACTTTTTTTATGGAAGGGGCCCCTGAAATTGCTTTGCCCCAGGTCCCCTGAATCCTCTGGGCGGCACTGTGGCTAAGGAGGTAGTTAAATAAAGACGACTGACTGACTAGACATCAAACCCTGCTTGCCTTACATGGAGACCCATTGATGCAAATGAGACTATTCATGTGAGTAGGGTCAGCAGTATTTATCCCAATATATAATAGGCAAATTGAGATTATTATTGCATTATTTAGCCTGATTCACTTTAGTTTTGATGCTCATTTCATAATCAAATACCACTGAACAAAACTAAACTATGAAATATCAGAGAGACTAAAATAAAGCAAATATAGTGTTGTGTCAGGTTAGGGCCAAGATTTTCCAAAGTGACTAGTGATTTGAGGTGCCTCCATTTTGGAGTGTCCAACTGGAGACACCTTACAGGGGCCTCATTTTTAGAGAGTGGGTGTTCCTCACGTTCTGAAAGTCAGGTCCCCTTTGAAGTGTCTCAGAGTGGACAGCCACATGCTAAAGCACCTAAAATCACCAGTCACTTCTGAGAATCTCAGATTAAAATATATATCAGAATGCAAGAGACTGATTTGGTTGTTTGAAATGAAAATCTAATAGCTGCCCTTATTAGGCCAAAAAGCATGGCTTCCTTTCTCTGGTGAAGTGTACTCCAAAAGGAGCTCCTTGCATCTGGTGGAATATTAAAATGGGGTAAAGAGGATCGCAACAGACTATGATCTTTCTCCTACATTAATATTTCATCAGGTAATTGACCTCCCTGGTGTAACCCTTCTGCCCTTCAGAGTTGGCAGCAACAAGGGCTGGGTTCAGTATCTAGGGGTTCCATTCCAATAAAGCAATGCAAAACCGGCTCGAGCCCCTACCCAGTGACCTGGGACAAATATATGCCATCTCCGCTGGGCGCCTCCAAGAGGCGATACTTCCTCTCTCGCAAACACATAGTCTGTAGCAAAAAGCCTTTTAATAACAGAGAGAAACAATGTGGCATTATGTTGGGGAAACACCACCAACAGGATTCATAACACAACCCATGAGCAAAAACCCATCCCAAGCAAATTGGGGCATGTCATTTCCCTTTGGTTCTAGAGTCCAGCAACCCAAAATCACCCAAAGTCCCAAAAGTCCAACGACCCAAAAGTCTCTGTCCCTGGTCAGCCCCAGAGTTCGAAAGTTTATCTGCAGAGTTTTACCTCCCAACCTGGGTGGAGATGGGGGGGAAGGGGTTAAGGGGCACATTACATGGTCCAAAGCTGATTGCCTCACCTCTCTATGGGGCTCCGCTCTGCCAGCCGCCCCATGAGCTGCTCCAGGCATCCGACAAACTTCTCTGCTCCACCAGCCACTCTGCTCTGCTCTGCTTGCCATCCTGCAAACTGCAATGCTCTACTCTGCCAACCATCCCGCAAACTGCTCTGCTCACCGTCCCATAAACTGCTCCACTCCATCAGCCGCTCTGCTCTGCTCACATTACCGCAAATTGCTCCGCTCCACCAGCTGCTCTGCTCACTGTCCCACAAACTGCTCCGCTCCACCAGCTGCTCTGCTCACCGTCCTGCAAACTGCTCCACCATATATCTTCAGGCTCCCCCCCTACACAACACTCAGTGATTTCAGCTCTTAATACATTTAGCTCTTTTGTGATTCCAGCTTGTAAGTAAGGGAGCCTCAGTGCTGGTGCACTATTAGCCCAAAGCGAATTCAGCTTAGCAGTCTGTAACTAGACTCTTAATGGAATCAAAATTAGCTCTAATAGTCCACAATGGAGAGAGGAGGAAATGCAATTAGCATACAAAGCCCTCACCAGAAGACCCATGCCCCTCTCTAGTCACTGGGTTTTGGAACCCATAACCCTTGCCTAGCGAGTGCTGCTTAGTTGATGGTGAGTCCCTCCAACATAACAAAAGGCCGAATATAGTTCCACTGTCCTTGATTCACATAATCAGGATAATAACAGTTTATTCCTGCCCCAATAACAGAGAAACTGGGGCTCCTACAGCAGCCAAAGTGACCATCTAGGCAGGGTGGGTGTGCCTATGCAAATGAGATCAGCCCCTGAAGTTCTTTTCCACAATCCACCATGACTTGCCACCAGATGTCAGGGTAGAGCTCATCCTGACTCTGCTTACAATGGATTACAAATTAACAGTAATTGGGACCCAAAAGGTTTCTTCTTCTTACATTTTTTTTTCGCTAAACCATGTTATCGAATTGATTTAACTATTTTTTTAAATAAAAGGGCATTTGTTACTTTAAAAAAAATTGCAGTGCCTTAGGAAGCCTAGCCTAAGCCTATAGTCCCTGATTTTTCTGGGGAGTTTTCTTTGTCACAGTTTTCTCCTTCCTACTCCAAAGTAAACTCCACTTAGCCTCAGCCACCCCTGGAGTGGCTGTAGGAATTCAGCACTACTCTGTTGGTCCTGAACCCCGGTTCCTAAAGCAGTAGCTGGAAAGTTCAGCCAGGTAGCCTTCCTAGCTGCCCCTTCTGACTGGCAAACATACACAATAGAAAACACACTTCCCAAGGAAACTTTCTCCCCAGCTGCAAAGAACTATACGAGCTACAAAAATGTGTATCTGGATCCAAGCTGGGATCTGAAATTCCTCAAGATGTGGGGTGTTCATGTCTGGGGGATTTGGTTTGTGGCCATCTCCAGTAAAAAATGAACACATGGCATAGACATGGGATGAACAGCCCCCTCCGCACACAAAGCTAAGGGGCAGTATTGAATCCAAGGTCTATACACAGACAACACTCCCACTGGAGCCTTCAGTGGGAGTCTGACCTGAAAAAGGACTTCAAGATTTCGCCCTATGCTTCTCTCCCATGACTTGAGTCCTTTCTCCCTCTCTTCTCCCCAACCCCAATTCACTATTATAACAGTTTCTGCTACTTAAGTTACATTTTTATAGCATTACAGTTGTAAACCCCTTTTTTCAAAGGTTTATAAATCATATGGGAAAAATATTGATCTGAGAGGAAACAGAACATGCAGGTTTTCAATCTGGGAGTGGATTTTTTTAAAAGTTGTGAAATAATTTTGTTCAGCTGTCTGTAAGTTAAGAAGGTAAAAAAAAAACACAAATACAGTAATTTTGTGGGATCCATCCATAACTCCAAACCATCTTTGAACTAAAACTTGGAATCAGGTCAAAGACTTACTATTATTTGTTAAGTCCCAACAGTGTGATTAGCACTATAGAAAAGAGAGGAAAACTCTGACCCACAGAGAGAGGTCTCTGCTCCAGGGAGCTTACAATATAATTAAGGCCTAATCATGAGAGGTGCTGACTACCTACAACTCCCATCTGTTTTCAATGGAAATTGTAGGTGCTCAGCTCCTCTAAGGATGAGGCCCTTAAAGAACTGACAGACATTACAGATACAAACTGCCTTGGATGACCAGAGCTTGAGTTTCATGTGGAAAGTAAAAGGAAGCCAGTGGTGGGACTCAGAATGGAGTGACATTAGTACAAGCGATGGTTACAGGAGATGGTTTTAGCTGTGGCACTGGAGATGGATTGCAGGGGAGTGAGGTGGGATGTTAAGTAGTGGAGGTGAAAGTCAGTCCTGGCATGGACAAAAAGTTTAATCCACAGAGATGCAAGGTAGGGAAATGGGTCTTTAGGGCCAAGTTATCTCTTCTCCTAGCCTGAGCTCTGCATAATGACAGGTTTTGCACCTTCGCTATCCAGAGGCCAGTTCTTCCCTTATTGCAGGTTAAAACAGCCTCTGAATTACCCCAATTTGTGTCCTGTTTCCAGTGGCTGCTATGGGCAATTCTGGCAGCTGTGAATAGCTGAAGAGTAGAAACATCCAGGCCATGTCTATTCCCTCATCCAACATACCTCTAACCCGGCTCCTGCAGGGTTGGCACAGGGCCAGCAACATAAGAGGCATTCCCCAGGTCTGCAGCAGGGTGACCTGGTAGCCCCTTTATGCCAGCAAAGCAAGCTTAAAGGGACCACAATGCACCAGCAAATCTGTCCCTGAATCCCTCCAATGAGTTTGCAGCTATGAATAGTTCCAACAAAAACAAAAAATAAACATGGAAAGTGGCTCCAGGATTGACATAGACTCATAGCTATTAAGGTCAGAAGGGACCATTATGATCATCTAATCTGATCTCCTGCACAATGCAGGCCACAGTATCTCATCCACCCACTCCTGCAATAAACCTCTCACCTATGTCCAAGCTATTGAAGTCCTCAGATCATGGTTTAAAGACTTCAAGGTGTAGAGAATCCTCCAGCAAGTGACCTGTGCCCCATACTACAGAGGAAGGCGAAAAACCCCCAGGGCCTCTTCCAATCTGCCCTGGAGGAAAATTCCTTCCCGACCCCAAATATGGCGATCAGCTGAACCCTGAGCATGTGGGCAAGATTCACCAGCCAGACACCCAGGAAAGAATTTTCTGTAGTAACTCAGATCCCACCCCATCTAACATCCCATCACAGGCCATTGGGCTTATTTATCATGAATAGTTAAACATCAATTAATTGCCAAAATCATGTTATCCCATCATATCATCTCCTCCATAAACTCCATATCGAGTTTAATCTTGAAGCAAGATAGGTCTTTTGCCCCCACTGCTTCCCTTGGAAAGCTGTCCCAGAACTTCACTCCTCTGATGGTTAGAAACCTTCGTCTAATTTCAAGTCTAAACTTCCCGATGGCCAGTTTATATCCATTTGTTCTTGTGTCCACATTGCTCCCAGCTTTGTATCATCTGCAAACTTTATTAGCACACTCCCACTTTTTGTACCGAGGCCAGTAATAAAAAGATTAAATAAGATTGGTCCCAAAACTGATCCCTGAGGAATTCCACTGGTAACCTCCCTCCAGTCTGACAGTTCACCTTTCAGTATGACCTGCTGTAGTCTCCCTTTTAACCAATTCCTTATCCACCTTTCAATTTTCATATTGATCCCCATCTTTTCCAATTTAACTAATAATTCCCCATGTGGCACCATATCAAACACCTTACTGAAATCTAGGTAAATTAGATCCACTGCGTTTCCTTTGTCTAAAAAATCTGTTACTTTCTCAAAGAAGAAGAAGTTCAGGTTGGTTTGGCACGATCTACCTTTTGTAAAATCATGTTGTATTTTGTCCCATTTACCATTGGCCTCAATGTCCTTAACTACTTTCTCCTTCAAAATTTTTTCCAAGACCTTGCATACTACAGATGTCAAACTATCAGGCCTGTAATTACCCGGATCACTTTTTTTTCCTTTCTTAAAAATAGGAATTATGTTAGCAATTCTCCAGTCATATGGTACAATCCCTGAGTTTACAGATTCATTAAAAATTCTTGCTAATGGGCTTGCAATTTCATGTGCCAAATCCTTTAATATTCTTGGATGAAGATTATCTGGGCCCCCCATTTTAGTCCCATTAAGCTGTTCGAGTTTCGCTTCTGCCTCAGATATGGTAATATCTACCTCCATATCCTCATTCCCATTTGTCATGCTTCCATTATCCCTAAGATCCTCATTATGCTTATTAAAGACTGAGGCAAAGTATTTGTTTAGATATTGGGCCATGCCTAGATTATCCTTAACCTCCACTGCATCCTCAATGTTTAGCGGTCCCACTTCTTCTTTCTTTGTTTTCTTCTTATTTATATGGCTATAGAACCTTTTACTATTGGTTTTAATTCCCTTTGCAAGGTCCAACTCTACTTGACGTTTAGTCTGTCTCACTTTATCCCTACATGTTCTGGCCTCAATAAGGCAGCTTTCCTTGCTGATCCCTCCCATCTTCCACTCCCTGTACGCTTTCTGCTTTTTCTTAATCACCTCTCTGAGATGCTTGTTCATCCAGCTCTGTCTACAACTCCTGCCTATGAATTTTTTCCCCTTTCTTGGGATGCAGGCTTCTGATAGCTTCTGCAGCTTTGACTTGAGGTAATCCCAGGCCTCCTCTGCCTTTAGATCCCTAAATTCTTCAGTCCAATCCACTTCCCTAACTAATTTCCTTAATTTTTGAAAGTCAGCCCTTTTGAAATCAAAAACCCTAGTCGCAGATTTATTTTTGTTTATCCTTCCGTTCAGTTTGAACTGAATTAGCTCATGATTACTTGAACCTAGGTTGTCCCCTACAACCATTTCTTCTATGAGGTCCTCACTACTCACATGGAGGTGCAAAGCTGGAATTGCACCTCCGCTGTCCTAGGGCTAGTCCAAGGTTAACTGAAAGTTTCTGTGCTTGCACAATAACAGCTGGATCAGTTATGAACAGAATTCCTTTGTGAACTGTTTTCACTTTCTCTAATCTCTGAATTGGAATGAGGTGACATTTCTTTAATTTTGTTTGGCACAAGCCATCTTGCAAATTCTAACAAAGTCTTTGTTTTTCAATTGTGGCAAATATCTTGACTGTTATAGCTTTATGTCTGTTTTGACTTGTCTAGACTCTTTGCCAAGATCAGAGTTATTGGTCATCCATGGGTTAAGTCTCATATCTGGTAACTGAGTATGTACACAGGAGTTCTGATGGTGATTTTCCAGCTTGCACTGTAGAAGAATAGTGCTATATATGGATCTTCTCATGCATCAATTGGAGCAAGTTCCCCCCTGGGAAGATTGCACATTCTGCTAATCTGTTTATGGGTATCTAACAGTTTGTCCATATGGAGACTAAGTGCATGGATGTGGATGTACAGAGCACCTGCGTGCCACATCCAAGTCATCATATGGACCTGCACTTTGTCATAGTTCACTACAGAACTTTTAGTGCACAGTAGCAGGGTTTACATGGCAATTTAGTCGCAGCAAAGTAGGGCACTGTAGATTTATACCCCAGCTTGCCACACACTAACTCTCTGGCTGGAAATGACCTAAGACGGGGTGGGCAAACTTTTTGGTCTCAGGCCACATTGGGGTTGCAAAACTGTATGGAGAGCTGGGTAGGGAAGGCTGTGCCTCCCCGAACAGCCTGGCCCCCGCCCCCATCCGACCCCTCTCACTTTCCGCCCCCGACTGCCCCCCTCAGAACCTCCCACCCATCCAACTCTCCTGCTCCTTGTCCCCTGACCGCCCCCTCCCAGGCCCCCTGCCCCTAATTGCCCCCCTCAGCACTCCATCCCCTATCTAGCCCCCCCTGCTCCCCACCCCCTGACATGCCCCCCAGGACTCCCACACCTATCCAACTCCCCCATTCCCCATCTCCTAATCACCCCCCCAGAATCTCCACCCCATCCAACCGCCCCCTGACAGGCCCCCCAGACTCCCACAATTATCCAACTGCTCCCCTGCTCCCTGTCCCCTGACTGCCCCCCAGGAACCCTTGCCCCGGCCCTGGCCCCCTTACCATGCCACTCAGAGCAGCATGTCTGGCAGCAGCACTGCCCGGCCAGAGCCAGACACGCTGCCACTCTGCCCTGCAGGAACACGCAGACCCGCTGCCCAGAGCACTGCCCATGCCGCAGCAGGGCTGTGGGGGAGAGGGGATAGCGAGGGAGGGGCTGGGGACTAGCCTCCAGGGCCGGAAGCTCAAGTACCTGGCAGGACGGTCCCACAGGCTGGATGTGGCCCGTGGGTCATAGTTTGCCCACCTCTGACCTAAGACTTGATGCCTCATGCTGAAATGTGTAGATCTGAGCAAAGTCTAGGAATCCAGAATGATTGAACAGTGGAGCATTGTCTATCATTAGAATCCCAGAAATTCTATGTTATACAAATATGGATGTAACATGCCTAATCCCAGCTGAGCCTGTGGTATCTTCAATTGTCTTTATTTCTTGAAAGGTATTAAACTAGTCCACTATGATCTGGTGGTCATGTTTTTCCAGACCAAAAAAATCAATTCTGACTTTGTGCCATGGACCTCCATCCAGGTCCATGTTATATCATAGACTCTTCCACCAAATGCATCCGATGAAGTGAGCTGTAGCTCACGAAAGCTTATGCTCTAATAAATTTGTTAGTCTCTAAGGTGCCACAAGTACTCCTTTTCTTTTTGCGAATACAGTCTAACACGGCTGCTACTCTGAAATCTTTCCATTGTGCGTCTCTGTACATCAGCAGACTTTATACCTGGCCACCATTTCATCAGCAGCTCTGTTCGTCTGTGACTAAAATATAATTTCTCCAATGCTTTTTTCAATTTAGTCATTCCAAGGTACCTGTCACAGGATGGCACTGGCCCTTGAAGAGGAAAAAGACCGGTGGATCTCTGGTCAGCTGACCCCCCGTTAGGTTTAAAAGATGGCACCTGGGCTGTAGAGTGAGGAGTTTGGCAAGTGAGTGCTGTTTGAGGCCTAGAGAATCAGAGCCTGTGAGGAGTCAGAGACAGGCTGAAGCAGGAGTGAGCTGACAGGAGTTGCTTAGGAGAGCGCTGAATTTGGAAGGACAACAGTAATTGTGACCTGCTGGTGAGGAGTTTTGAGGAAAGTTGTGGTGAGAGCTGACCAAAACTGGGGATCTCTGAGGAGTGGAAGGCTTGGGTGGTGGCTGCTAGGAAAAGAGGAAGTTTGGTCAGGGGAAGCTGAGGCCAGAAGCAAGTGTGTTCTTAGGGGATGATGGATCCCATTGAGCAGGGGGCCTGAAGGACTGGAACACTTCAGGAGGGGAAGCTCTTGGGGCAAAGACCTGAGTGAAAGGATGTGAAAGACTGGTTGTTCTCAGGAAGAGAGGCCAGGAGAGTGGGGCCCTCAATTGGAGGCAAAAGGAACAGGGAACACAGTGCTGCTATTGAATCTTGGGTGGGCAAATTGGAGGTGATGTCCCTGAAGAGCAAAATGGGAAAAACCCACTGTACCTTTATATGTTTATTGTGAGACATGGTTTTCTTACAAGGCCAGTGGAGTCACTGCATTGGTGTGTGTGAATAAATCATGCCCTTAGGTGGGCTTTGTATCAGACACTGAGATTATGTTCTTTCATAGGCAAACAAAAGGGGAAACTGAGGCAGGTGCTGTGACAGAAGAGGAGCCCCAGGCAGGGGCCACACTAGTATACCCTTGGTGTATTCTTTACACCAGTTTCTTTCTCATCACTGATAATTTCTATTGTTTTTGTGAGTACTCCTCAGATCATGAAAGTTCATTTTTATATTAGGAATATGCATGTGAGAAGTGTTGGGGTTATCCCCTTTCATTTCCTATAGCTTAGATGACTGCTTGCAGTGGTGCATCCTTAGTTCTTTATCCAGATCGTCCCACATCCATGGTGAATACAGTGCTTGATGCTTTTATAATGTTCGCATGTTCTCTTACTGCTCATTCCAAATCACTTAGTCGTATGTCATCAAGTAGAGCATATGCTTCTGACAGCATGCCTGCAATTACTAGGTAATGTCCTGGCTGGAACTCCAGAGTCAATGCATTCTTTTTGTTATTTCAGAAGAAATTTCTGTATCCATGATGAGGCATCTCCAAGTCCTCTTTTGTGTTTTTTTCAATCAGTGATTTATGGTTAGTTTCAGCTTTGAAGTTATGACTCCAGAAAAAATCATGAAATTTTGTGCAGCCACATGCAAGGCCTATTTTGATGTTGCACTTGTATGTTCTCTGGCACTGTCACAGTTATCGAAGCATATGTTAAAGGCAACATTTCCAACCCACCCCAATACTGCTCTGAGACTTCCTTTTTGAAGCTGCAATGGAGAGTTTGATTTCTTCCACTGGGTCAAGAAATCACAGCACTGGTACTAATGTCAGTACATCCTTCAAATCTTGAATTTTCTATCAGGCTCTGGCATCCCATTGCCCATTCTGTGTCTTCGTGCAGGGTTGGGTATAAACTTGCTTACATCATTCAACATGCCTTGCAGTCTCTGAAATCCCTTTAGGTCTCTGCACATATCACTTGAATCTTAGAATCACCCGGCATTTTTCCTTTTGTGGTCAATTTCTCTCGTAAGCTGGTAGGTGATTTCAGTTGCTTGAGATTGACATTTGGCCTTGTTCAATTTAAAACTGTTTCTTCATGCCATTTTCAGTATTCTCCACAATCATTCCTGATGTTCAATAGTGGTGCTGCCCCATTCTATTACTTTCATTCCTGTGAGACCTTCTAGTGCTTGGGTCACTGTGCTGTGAATCTTTTTGCTGCCAAACAGATTCTAAAAGGCAATCTCAAAAAGCAGCATCTACCAAATGGTGATTTGAAAATGCAAATCCTGAAGTATTCCGTGTCCGGGGGGAAATCTGCTAAAACCCAGCCTTTTCATCTGATCGGTTGAAGAATTCTGCTCCTGCCATCTTGGCAATCATTTCATTCTTTGAGAGCAAATGGAAATGTTTGGGTTTCTTAATGCTCTTATTCAACTCCTGGTGGCCAATTCAAAGTCTGAGACCACTCCTTTTTTTTCCTCTACAGTTACTAAGGAGTGAGTCCAGTCTGGCTCAGATCTTCTATGAATGAAGATGTCTGCTGTCGTGTTTTGCAGCCCTTTTGTTAGTGTCACATATAACAGGTTCTGCATCCTTCCATAACTGTATCTTGAACGTCACCAGGGTACACCTCTTTCCTGTGAGCACATCTCCATATCATGCAATTAGCACATCCATGTCTGGATCAAGGTTGATACCAGAGTTATTAATCTGGCTCACCCCATGGCATACGCCTAGTCACTAGGCCAGGCACGGGTGTAAGCTCCTGACTAGTGACTATCCTTAGAGTATTATCACAAATTCTTTACTATTTTTGCCTGTGACAATCAGTGAGAGTTCACACTTGTCCAGTGCTGGGAATTGTCCCCCACTAGGATTTCATCCTCGCCTTAAACTTTCCAAGCAATATATTTTCTTTGAACCACTCTATTTCAGTTTCTGAAATTCCATTTGCTTGTGCTCCTGAGTCTAATTTGCAAGTCACATGGAAATCATTTGTGCATCTTTTTTTTTTTTATCAGCCTTTCTTTTGAATTTGCAGCATCTTTCTGTCTTGTGTCTGTGAAGAGCTCTTCCCCTGCACAGGAGAAATCTTTACATTCTAGCTCTACCCCCATGAGATTTCCTGCTTAGTCTGAGCATTTTTTGCAAAGGGCTTATTACAGTTTCTCCACATTTGCCCAAATGCTGGATGTTTTCTATAGTCACTGCAGCTGCCACATCCTTTTCTAGCATTATTTAAAATCTTTTTAGATTTCTATAACTCATTTAACTGGTGTCTACGTGCATGTGCTCTGAGCCTTGATGTAGGGGCTTCTATTTGCATTTTTGTTCTGCTTCTTGCAACATCAGTATTGCCTTTAAGTGTCCCCTCCCTATGTAGCCTTTTATTGGTGTGCCACAAAACTACATGATTTTTAATAAAGAGGCTTCAGGTGCCCCAAATTCACAAAGATTGGTGTCTTAATGACAAAAATCCTTGTTTCTGCCTCTTTTTCTGGGTCTTTACCTGAAAAATACATCTTTCATGGGTAGCATTTTTCCTAGGGAACACCATGATCCTCAAACCTTTTTAATTTATCCTTCACCTTTTTTTCTTCTCAGTGTGAAGTGCACCCTACTTATGCAATGCTTCTGCACCAGGCCCCATAAAAACAGATGTACTTTTTTGCTCTGGTTCCATTTTACTTGCCCCTGTGGCTTTCATATAAAGTTCAAATTTGTGTTTGAGTCTTCTCTGGGGTCTCCTCAGCTTTCACTGTAATTTTTAAGGCTAGTGGGGGATTTATGCATTGTAAGAACAGATTCTGCTACATTTTAAAAAATAAACTTCTGCTTCTGTGCCCAAGAAACAGCCTCAGCTAGGCTGTACTTGCATTTTCCTGGCCAATGAGATAGATCCCATTGGTGACCCAGTGATGAAATCTAGAAGCCAGTCTAATCTTCTGTCTTTGTATATGAAAGCAGCATCTCCCATGTATAGCTCAGTGGCAGCTCTAGGAGCTATTCTTTGTGTGATCACTGCATTGCCAATCCTTACAATTCTTCAGGCAACCACAGAAGATTTGCAGACCTGTCAGCTCTGCATCAGTTTGCAAAAGTTAGTCCTATTGAGGGCAGGAAAATGTCATACCAGATTACACTTGCCCATACTTTTCTCTCTTCTGCCTGCCACTTATTCTGAGGACTTGGCTACACTTCCAGCTAAATCAGTACTGTTGCAATCAATGCAGCAGTGTCGATTTAGCAAGTCTAGTGAAGACAAGCTAAGTCAATGGCAGCGTATTCTCTCATTGTCTATACTCCACCTCCCTGAGAAGCGGAAGCTAAGTTGGCAGAGCATGCCCCATTGACACAAGTCGATTTACAGTTGTGTCTACACTATGCTAAGTTACGTTGACTTCAGTTACATAACTTGCATAACTGAAGTAGCATAACTTAGGTCGACTTACAGCTTTAATGTAGACCAGCCCTGAGTCGTGGACTTCTAATGCATGGTTTGCAATACATTGCTCAGGCAAACTTTCAGATTGGTGCACAGGCAAGGAGGGCAACTAAACTTGGAGCCTTTGAAGATATAAAGATGCATGTAACAGGCACAGTGTGCAACACTGAATCTTTAGTAATGTATTTTCAGGGAAATTTGTTGGGTCACTTTATGAAGTTAACAAAAACAACCATTAAGAATATGAAGCTGTGTGACAGAAGATTTAAAAGAGGATGGCAGTTCTGGATCAATTTGGAAAATAACTTGGCCCTGCCTAATGTATCTGTCTTGTTCTTTCACTGAAGCTACTTTTCTGACCTAGCCTTCCTGGCTTCTTTGGGAGATCCTTTTTCCAGCAACAGACCTTGCTCTTTTCTCAACAGTAAGAACAATTGTACTTGTCCCCTCATTGAATTGTTTCTAGGTCTCACTGAACCATTTGGAATCTTCTGTTAATCACTCTGATAGGTAAAAATAGTGAAGCCTAACTTCCCTTGTCCACATGTATCCATTTGTTTAGTACTGAATATCATTGATCTTACTTTTTGAAAGTCATAATGTAAACATTGACTAGAAGTGTTCTGAGGGTTTTTTATATGGGAAGAAGTTATGGTGATGTAACAGACATTGAATTTTTCATCAGTTTGGTGTAAGCTATGTGGAGTTGTGGGCTAGATCCTCAGCTGGTCTAACTTGACATAGCCCCACTGAAGTCAGTGAAGCTGCACAGGTTTACACCAGCTGAGAATCTGCCCATGTAGATTTATTATAATTGCCATTAGATGATTGATCTAACTATAGAATGGGGTTAAAATTGTGAACTGAAATGTTCTCTGTGCTGTGCACTCAGGGTGCTAGTACAATAGAACTTCAGGGTTTTTTTATGAGCCTCAATCTTATGAATGACCAATTATACAAACAGCTTTTCCCCATAGGGAAAAAGAAATCACACAAGTGATGTCGAAGGACAAGTTGACATTCCCTCACATTCCAGTGCCTTCAGTGCATTGGAAATTGCTTTGCAGTGATTTGAAGGACAAGAGGAGACCAATGCAATGCATCATGCTGCAGCTTAAGATCAGACCTACTATAATTTTGAGATGTTCAATTTAATAAGTTCTTATGAACTCTCCAGCCCCCAGGTTAGCTCATAAAATAAGGGTTCTAGTTTATTTTTTAAATGAAAGTGAGTGTGTTGGAGAGGTTATTAGTGTGTTTGAGTTTCATGATGGTAGTGAGCTAATGTTTGGACATTGATATTGTGTTGAGGGAGAATGTTTTGATTTGGGATTTTCTAGCTTTTTAGCCTGTGCATTGTTGTGAAGAAATACATTTCTGCATTCTTTATCATTTTTTTTTGTATGGGCTAAAGAAAAGTACTACAATAATGTTTCACAATGCTAAGTATTCTGGAGTATTATAATTCCCAACTAGTTGCTTGTTTGCTAGTTTTTTCTTTTTTAAAAAAAAGAAACAAAATTCAAACTACTGTGTGGCTGGCAGACTATTCTCTTTCAGCTCTTATTCTGTAATCATCAGTGCAAGGCCTCCAGTCTGCCCCAGGGAGTCAAAAACCCAGGAAAAGTATTTGTTCTCAAACCAGCCAAATTGCACAGCTGGATTGTAAGCCATTGCATACTATTTTCTAAAGTGCCAAAGTGAGTTAGGAGCCTAAGTCTCTTTTGAAAATGGGACATAGGGGGTAAAGCTTTCAAAAACACCTGTCTAATAGGAGGCCTCAAATTAGGTTTTATAAGAATTATTTTTTGAAATCTAATTTTAACTTAAATGGTTTTGAAAAAGCTCTTTTTCAACATGTCAGTGGAAAAAATAGTCTTGCTTGGATTTATACTTGTTATCCAGATATTGCTGCATAAAAACTACACAGTGAGTGACAAACTGATTGGTGAGACCAGCTAGTCTGTGTTGTCCAATGCAGATGAAATGCTAATTAAACTAAAATAGCATAAATAGTGAAAAGTGGTTTTTTTCATTCTTTGAGTTTTTAGTACTATTAGTAAGGCGGAAAAAAATAATTTAAATGTTGTACATGATTTTTCCTCTGACAATATCCCTCTAATAAACCATATTTTTATTGTATTGGTGGACAAGGCCCTTAACACTGAAACATGTTTGTTTCCACATGCCTCTCTTCATTTAAAGTAGAAATATATTATTGACATATAACAAAGCCTATCCTTGTGTGCATATCACATGTGCATTGAGCGTTCTCTGTAAATAAGAAGAAAAATCCACAATCTCTCAGCATACAAACCAGTGTGTTTCTTTTTAAGTATAAACCCAAGCAGATTTTAAACATAATTGGAAAATATGTGCCTAAGGAGAGTATTATAATTGTATGGACTGTATTCTCCACAGTCCATTGGGTTAAAAGCAAAAACACATACATAAAACAATCTGGCATAAAAGTGTCATTAAGCTATTTGGGAAAAGAAGAAAACCCTGTGTTTCTGGAAAATTTAATAATTGACTTTTTTATTTCTTATCGAGTATCCAGGACAAACTTTTATTTGACAACCATTTGTCCTTTAAAAGAGATCCATAACTCTTCAAATAACACAGATTGTGTGTGCGCACGCGCTCTCTCTTGCTCATTCAATCTCTCTCTGTCTCCCATTTTAATGTCCACATCTCCACTATCAGGAACAAATATGATTTCTGATTGAACATCACTTTATTTGCCAGTTCTGTGGTCTTTTCTTATCTTGTTCCACACTTCTCAGGCTTTGTGGTTAAATTATGTATTAAGGTCAATGTCAAAACACAGAAGATCTGTAATCTACAGGGAGCTCCCTTTTATTCGTTATTACAGTGAAGGCTGAGCGCAACTGTCAGGGAGCTTGGGATGTGCTCAGCATAGAGGCTTGCTACACAGCAGGGCTCTACAAAGCCTCTCTCCTTGTTCTCCCAGGACGAACCCTTGATAGATTTACCCAGATAACCCATCTCACTTTAAAGCTCTCTTGTCTCTGCTTCAATCTGAAAGCTGTCAAGTGCACCTATATAGTAATGTCATAAATCAAACGTAAAATGTGTACACTGGAGACGCTGCGAGTGTCATGTATTCACTTGTACTTTGAGATCTTCTAAAGTAAAACGGTGTCAGAATAAGGAAGGCTGGGAGGAATGCTTTTTTTCCTTAAAGACAGAATATTTGAAAAGGTTGGCTGTAAATGTCGTCTTTTTTAAAATGTGTGTTATAAAGCCAAATTCTGGTTTATCCTAAATTAATCAGGGACAGCTATTTAGTAAACAAAAAGAGGCTGCAAGATATCTATCTGGAAACAGGTTTCAGAGTATCTGTAAACAATGTGATTTAATGCAAGACTGTGTATTGATTTTGTTTCTTTGGTTTTCTTCTTGACAAGCATTTGTCAACATGGATTTGTATTAGTTCCTAGGTTTGTTTATTAAAGACGCATCATTCTTTCCCTGAGCTAGAAACAATTCTCTTGCAACAGGAGTACAACATCAAAGAGGGATCTTAAAGCAAGATGCCAAGCATGACAAGAAGGACAAGCAGCTCTCTTTGTGGAATGTGCCATCACAGAACTTTTTTTCTTACCCCCAAAAAAGAGAACTTTCACTTGTTGTGAGAAGTTATTTCTTCATTAGGCAAGGTTAGATTTTTTTTTTAATGGTTGCATTCATAATATCTAATTTTGCCTCACAATTAAATACCACTCAGCAAGAGCTAGAAGGTCAAAATCTCTTGACTTTAAAAGTTCTAGCTTGCAGCACACTTACTGTGAGGACAGTATGCACATTATGTTTAATGAAGGGTAGCTGTCAGCTATACCACAAATGCAGGTTACCACTATATGTATTCCATATTAATCTCCAAACAAGTCTGAGAACTGTGACAGGGTCAGGCCAGATGGCTACAGGAGAGTAATAGAAGGCAGATATATTAGCCCCAGGCTAAGTAGGTCCCTTTTCCCTGGGTAAGGTAACGGGGAAGGTTCCAGAACAATTAGGAATCTTCTGGAGACAATTAAGACAGGCTGATTAGAACACCTGCAGTCAATCAAGAAGCTGCTGGAATCAATTAAGGCAGGCTAATCAGGGCACCTGGGTTTTAAAAAGGAGCTCACTTCAGTTTGTGGTGTGCCTGTGAGGAGCTGGGACCAAGAGGTGCTAGGAGCTGAGAGTGAGAATGCAGACTGTTGGAGGACTGAGGGGTACAAGCATTATCAGACACCAGGAGGAAGGTCCTATGGTGAGGATAAAGGTGTTGGGAGGAGGCCATGAGGAAGTAGCCCAGGGAGTTGTAGATGTCACACAGCTGTTCCAGGAGGCACTGTAGACAGCTGCATTCCACAGGTCTCTGGGCTGGAACCCAGAGTAGAGGGTGGGCCTGGGTTCCCCTAAATCCTCCCAACTCCTGGTCAGATGCAGGAGGAGTCGACCTGGACTGTGAATTCAGAAAAATGGCCAAGCTGAGGGCTGCCGTGAAGCTCCAAGGTGAGCAAATTGGCCAATAAGCGCAAGACCCACCATGATAGAGCAGTAACTTTGTCACAGAACTCATAGCATTAATCCATAAAGGTCACTGAAACAGGTTGAAAAAAGTTCACTATTAAGGTCAGTAAGATATTACCATGTCCCATTTTAAAGTTATTTGGAATCTAACATTTTATATCCATACCACCTCATTTGTTATATGCAATGTGCTCTCTCTGGTGGTTTTTAACTATGAAATTGTTATGCCTTTGTATTCTATGCAGCTTAACATTTCCAAGGACTCTGCTTTCTGAAGAGACAGCCAGCAATTGTGTGTCCACTGTATGCGTCTCCAATGAGAGCATACACTCTGATCTCTTTTGGATTACTTTTGTTCGTTCTTGTTCTCTCTGTTTTCTTAATCTAAAATAAAGGTCATCCTGCCTGAAAGGATCTGTTTGTTCATTAAGTATGGAAAAGCACATCATGCTCCTTATGCTGGAAGATCCCAGTATAAGTTGTATGTTGCTTGATGGAAGGGACTGGGAGGGAGGAGCAGTCTGTCTAAATATTACCTATGTGCATGGGTGGTATTTAGTTTTTTTTAAACTACAGGGAAAATAAATTACACTAGTGAAGAAAAGTGGCTTACTGTTACACAAGTGAGTAATTGACTCATGCAAGCAACCGAATTTAAGTCAATGGGGCTTACTCAAAGGAAGGAATACTCACATGAGTAAAAGGTGGTTCAAACAGCTGGATTCTCAACCACACTGGGATTAAATACTGCATTGGGTTATATACTGGTTGGGTTTGTTTGGCTGTTTTTCTTAGTCAGCTAGGGTTGTGCAGGAGTTTGACCTGTCACAGTAAGTCTTGGCACTATGGACTGCAGTTCCTAAATATAAAAGGATTACTACTGCTATTTGGACATCTGCTATTCTGAATATCTCCTGGTGATGAGATCCATTCCTATAGCTGCATAAGGCACAGTAATTAGAGTTGTGCAATGTAAGCAAATGCATCTCAGCGTAGGCCAAAAGGCATTCTGTATTACCACCCAGTGCAGAGGACTGCACTATGTAGCACACTGCAGCTGCCTTCTGAAGGGGGGCACCAGGGAATAAGTAGGTAGGAAATATGTAAATGTTGGTGTTGGCCCAACACTGCTAGAGTGGGTTTGACATATGTTGCACTAGCCTTGCTGGTTAGGCCTGCTCTGAAAGCAGGTTTACACAGCTATCCCTCCTGCCCCTCCACTCCACTGCAGCAAGGACAGTACTTGTGATACTGAGGTAGGGGTTCGACTCGCCATCAGCAAGGGATGGTTCTCATTACAAACCACTAGAGTTGATCGAAATAATTTTATCTGAACATTTTTGATGACTAGGCTGTGCAGATCTCCCTCCTGGTCAGCAAGAGAATAGACCTAGTGAGAGAAGGATGGGTCTGGGAGTTTCTCCATGGTGGCCTAGGGAATTAGCATAGGACAGCTACCCAGACTAGTGGCTTGGCCTGGAAGAAGGCCAATGACAGAGGGATGCAAGTGGATGGCAGCTGACTGAGAGAGCCCTTCAGGAGCGAGGGGCTGGAGAGAGATGGACAATGAGTCCCTAGCCAAGAGGAAACAAGGAAGGAGCCTAGTTGGTGCTAGAGAGAAGCCTGTTTTATTTGAAAAGACCAGGGAGAGGGACTCTGTATGCCAAGTAGGAAGTAGCCCTGGGGAATAATGGAGCAGGGCAGTCCTGGGCTTAGAGGAGAAAGCTGTGCATAATTTAAGATTCCAGAGGTGGACTTTGTGGTCAAGGGTGGGCACAGATTCCATGGAGTGCACTATGCAGAGAGTGATGTGATAACTCTTGCATCAAGAGGGCTGAATGAATTGTTGATCCTGGGAAGGGACAAGGGGTAACACTTTCAAAAGTGCCTACATGACTTAGGAACCCAAGTTGCATTTTTCTAAAGTGATGAGGGCATTTAATAACCTGCGCCTCACCATAAGTCAATGGCACTTGGGCACTTTTGAAAATTGTACCCAAGGTCTGATATTTACCCCCACAGTCAAGGGGCAGGAACAAGAGCTGAAAAACACCTGCCATCAAGGGGGGAGCTGTTTGAACCCAAGCTGGGGTGGAAGGACTTGTCTGTTATCATTTGGACTCTTCTGTTTATCCCCTGAAGGGAAAGATTTTTTTCTGGGTAGCTGAATTCCTTAAATTGTATCTGTATTTAAACATACAGCCTTTCATATGCCTGAATTATACAGGACTTCAAACTTGATGATCATAATGGTCCCTTCTGGCCATAAAATTGACTTTAACTTGTTCTCTAGTTTCCTTTTAAACATAATTGTTGAAAATGGGGAAACTCTAAAGAAAAGCTTTCTTCTCCACCAGCCAGATCCTCCTCATGTGTAATCGTGCAGTAAATTCAACATTCTGTGTGTTTGACATCCTAGTAGTATATTGCCGTACAGATGATTGTAATGTCCCAAACAGAGCTGGACAAAAAAGAAATTGATAAAACATTATTCTATTGAAACTGAAATGTTTCACAGAAATGTATTGGTTTTGATGAAAACATTGCCAGGAAGGTTTCTCGGGTCAAGAGAAAACGCCATAAACTTGGCACATGACATAACATGCCTCATATTTGGCTTCTCACAGCCTAATGGAATCATCCTAATAGCAGAAACTACCTTCCAATAGCTGGAGAGATCAGACACTCGCATCTCATTGTAAAGGAAAGGGTGGGGGGACAGTGGAATAAACTGTTTTAGCAGCAGGAGTAAACCAGGGGAAAACTTGAACAAAAGACTCTTTGACCCAAAATGATTCACAAACTGCTCCTGGGCCAGGAAAATCACTATCGATTTGCTCATTTGAGAGTCAGATTTTTATATTAAGACAGCCAACAACCTTATCTACACTCAGCAACACATCCTCCACAGTGCAGGAGACAGCAGGCACACGCCAAACCCCATGCATGTGGGTCAAACTGCTAAATCCATCTGAAGTGGACCCCATGGAGAAAACCTCCCACCCCCAGGAAAAAAAGGGGAGCCAACAATACCCCCTAAAACAAGGAAACAGCGAGGAACAGAACAAAAACAGACTATCAGAAACACAGCTAGTGTTCACAGTACAAATCAAACACACCCTCACTCTCAAACTCGCGCAATCCCAAAAGACAGAGAGAGCACCACCCCCAAAACAGCCATTAGTTCAGTGCCTAGGGCACTCATCTGAGACCGAGCTTCAAGTCTTTGCCTTGCCTGATTTAGACCAGGACCTTGAACCTTGTCCATGCACCTCACACATGAGTGCCATAACCAGTGGGTTGGGTCTCTTGGGGGTAGGAGAGAGTCACAAAAATATTTTAAAAGGTCTCAATTTTCACTCTGCATTGGAATGAAAACAAATTTAAAATTTAAAAACCTTGACCCTAGTCACAAATCATATCTATGCCACAGGATCAAATGCAGCAGGGAAGCTGATGGGCTCTGAGAATGAAAATATCTCAGATAGGGCTTGAATTTACAAACCCTTTACACAAATAGTTCTGATTCACCTCAGTACATCCCATTTAAGTCAGTTCCTAGTACAAGTGGGGTAAGAGTTTGTATGTTCAGGATCATGATTTCCAAAAGAGTCAAGGGAAATAATGAAGCACATGGAAAGCCAAATATCGCTTTATATTTAAACAAAGATACAATTTAAAATTTTCCCCAGGAAATGTGTCTTTAGGTACAGCTGATCATTTGCAGGGGAAAGGCTTCTCTTTTTTTTTTTTTTTTAAGTAGCACCCAGAAAAACATTCAGTCTCTGTTCAATCCTTCACAAGGAAGTTTCTGCAACTTCTCAAAAGTACATCTGGGCTCCAACTATATCTTGAACATGTCTCTTTAGTAAAGTAGTACAGGATTTTTTTTTTTTGCAAGACACTAGTAGATTTGTTCCATTTCTTTGATTTTCTTTCTTTTTCTAACAATCAGAAGGGTACACCTTTAAAAGCTCTTGGTCACATTTTTTATCAGCAACAGCTCATCTGTGGAGACATGAACGTTAGGAAATTCAAGTCACATTGTCATCCATCAGCCATGCTTTGCACCTTAAGATGCCTCTGAATATCAACATTCTTAAGTGGCAGCAACAGTGAAGAAAAGCCCCTGAAACTACTGCAGAGTTTCAAACAGATAATTCCAGACAGTAAATTTAGGGTTTTCTTTAGGTGCACGTTTTTATATTCTTGAGATGACGGCGCGTCGGGTTCACCACTACTCCACTTTACATATATACTTTCCACTTCAGAAGCAAAAGCCATGGCGTATCCAAAGCAAACCCCATTTGAAGAGCCACAAAAATAACTTCTGACTACCCGGCCTAATTAATGCATCCGCACTGACCTCTACATTCAGCCCCATATCAAAAATGTTACAGCTGAGCTGATTCAACATGAACTCAAGATCAGGCAAGACCTGGTACTAATGAATACTAATGAATAGTAATTACTGGAGCTCTGCCACTTAAAGCCACTGCAGAGACATATGCTAATAGGATTTACACAACCACACACAGGGCTTCAGACCCACTAAAAAACTTCTGCTAGACTCTGAACAGAAAGAACTGCAACTCATGTACAAAGCAGCTTGCATTCACTTCCTATCTGCTGACTCCCAGCTGGCACTCCTAACTCAAGGTGACTGGATTCCAAATTCTTGCTCCAAGCACTGCTCGCCTCCTCACTATCACTGAAGCTTCAGTGGCCTCAACCTGGGGCATGGTTTCACATCTACTCTTGATGCTCCCCGATGGCACACAGTCAAAACATTAAATTTCAGTTGAAAATGGTTTGAGTAGGACTGGCCTTTGCCTTCAGGGAAGAACAGGAAGAACTTTTATCCATTTAGTGAGCGTACAAAGTCACACGATCAATCAGTGGGATGAAGGGAGGGAACCCTGGAGCATGGAATCTGGGCCTTTTCTGCTGTGATTCATGGAAAAATCACCATCTTTCAGGAACTTGTGGACCAGCTAGTAGACATTTGAAGGCATGCCTTTTGGGCACTTTAACAACCTTCCCCCTCATGCGCTGCTCATGATGGCCATTGAATGGGTGTCACTGCATTTCAGTGGAAGCCGCCAAAGACACTGGGCTTAATTTGTCTCACCAGTTTTACAACAGTGGTGGGGTCCACTAATCTCAGTGTAATTGCTTCTGTTTTATACTATGTGAGGAGATCAGCCCCCGTGTCTTTTTTGCTCTTTTTAAAACCTGAGGATCCAGTTCCCATCCCTTAATCCGTCTGCCTTGTCTGTTTTGATGATAAACTCATACTGTGTTGGATCCTTTCTTTGCTGGGGCCTATTGGCACTACTTAATACAAATATAATAAAATATGATAATGACAATAATTAAGAATGGTGCCAGGACATCTAAAGTTCCGCCGTGTTTGGTACTAGGGATTTTTTGTTTTTTGTTTCAGGAAGCCCTTTAATAGTGAGGGGTCAGATCTTTAGTTCAAATAACTGACACTTTCTTGGCTAGAGATGCGTCCTAGTGAAGGAGGATGTCCCTCATTTATAAGGCATGTGACATTTAGCGGAATGCTGGCTGTATCATCTGTTATGGCAAACATTCAAAGTTTGGAGCATTATTATTCAATGTTGTGGTTTGTTTGTCTCCTCTAGAGGGGATCACTGCTACTGTTTCTTCTTTAGTCAGATTCTAAGTAAAAAAGAAACGTTCCTTTTTGTTTTTCAGTATCTAACATCCTCTAGTCCAGAGGTGGGCAAACTATGGCCCAGGGGCCACATCTGGCCCACGGGACTGCCCTGCCCGGCCCCGAGCTCCTGGCCCGAGAGGGTAGTCCCAGCCCTTCTCCTGCTGTTCACCTCCCACCACAGCCTCAGCTTACTGCGCCATCGGTGCAACGCTCTGGGCAGCCGGGCAGTGCAGTTGCAGAGCCGTAGCCTGACCCGGTGATCTGGGCAGCACCACCAGGCACTGGTGCTCCAGGAAATGTGGTAAGGGGACACGGGGTTAGATAGAGGGCAGGGGAGTTCGGGGGTATGGATAGGGGTCGGAGCGGTCAGAGGGCGGGGAACAGGGGGTTGGATGGGGCAGGGGTCCCAGGGGGGCAGTCAGGAATGGGGGGGTTGGATGGGGCAGCAGGGGGCAGTCAGGGGTGGGGGGTCTGGGGGTGATCAGGGGACAGAGAGCGGGGGGGGATGGGGCAGGAGTCCCGGGGGAGTCGTCAGGGGACAAGAAGTGGGGGGGTCACGCCTGGCTGTTTGTGGAGACACAGCCTCCCCTAACCGGCCCTCCATACAATTTTGGAAACCCGATTTGGCCCTCAAGCCAAAAAGTTTGCCCACCCTTGCTCTAGTCCCTTTTCACCCCTCTTGGGTGTGGACAAAAGCTTATCAACCTGACCCAAGTGGATGCTAAAGGGCTTAGGAAACAGAAGGCAAATAAAATAACTCAAAATATCTTTTTTTTTTAAACGCTTGTGATATTCAAGCCAATCTCATTGTTTTCAGGATCCTGACTCATCATGTTTGAATGCTTCCAGTTGGCAATACTGTCAAAGGTGTGCGCAAGGCTGCCCCACAGGTGGAGCTATAACCACAGTTTCCTTCCTGCAGCCTTTTGGGTGACATGCACTCACCTGAGCACAGGGATAGTGACTGTGCATTATTGACCCTTGTGCCTGGTGCACCAAGTGAAGGGGCATTTCCTAGCATCCTCCTCACATCTTCTCTGCATCAGCCCTAGACCAGACACAACCTGACTCGTAGTGTGCATACTTTAAGTGAGTGTCAGACACATTCTGCAGGACTCTGAATTCCATTTTCAATTCATTTTCAAGAGCTGTGGGCCGGGGTATAAATTTCAGAATACTACACTACCAACAACCTACAGTGGATCTACCACTGATGTCAATGAAGGGTTTGCAAAAGAGGTGGATATAGCCTTTATGCAGTAAATGGTTATTATAATTGCAATAGGGCACTCGGTCCCATTAAGGGCCGGTCCAGATCCATCCAGCTTTGTTCCAAGCCCCTTTCAGGACAGGCATTCTAGAACTTGGGGACAGGACTGTATAAGGGACATTCTGTGGCTGGTCTGGAAGAGACTAGGGTCTTCCCACATGGGCCCAGGGAAGAGCAGCACTTTGGCAGAGAACTGTGTGAAAGAAGTTGGGCGATGACCCAGGAACAGGCAATGTAGAAAGTCACCCTGGGAAGAGGGAAGCAAGGTTGGGAGTTTGAGTGCAAACAGCTGACCGTGATATAGAATCCCAGGCCAGGGCCTAGACCAGAGGGATGACCTGGACTTCCCTGTGGTGCCAACTGGTATGGAAACTCATGCAAAAGAAAAGGAAGGGGTGGGAAAGGAAGCTGTGCCCCAGAGAAAGTGAGCTGCTTTTTGCCCCTGAAGGAGGACAGGAAAATTGAGCCCCTGAGATAAAGGGAATACTAAGATATGCATGAGCTGATGTTGGACCAGGTAAGATGTGGGTACATCTCAGTTATTTGTTTGTCTTATTGTCACACTAAGCATCGCTTGGCAAGAAAATATGCTCAGTTTTAGGAGCAACATTACTTCTGCCCTTTGTTGGCTTTCTTTCCTATACTCCTATCTCTGCTGCTCTTTTTTTTCTTTATCTTTGTTCCTCCTTCTGCATTTTCCTCCCAGTATTATTTCTCCACTTCAGACCCACCCCCTCACTCATCCCATCTGCTAAGATGATAAGCAATTCAATAGCTAATGCTTGCATTAAGAGTACCCTCACTAAGTTTAAAGCAGTGGTTCTCAACCTTTTGGGGCCCAGGACCCATTTGTAAATGTTTATGACTTGTCATGACCCAGTAAATAGTAGGAGGGCAGTGCCTTCGGGGTGATTTTGGTCGGGTCCTGTCCAGCATTCACCCCACAGTGACAGCTCCTGCAGCTCCCGTGCTGTGGGGCTGGCTGGGCCTGGCTCTCCGCTCCTGGCATTGGTTGCAGCGCTGCTCAGGTTTGGCCCCACCTCCCCTGACTGGACCAAATTTGTGTGAACAGAGTTGTGACCTGGCTCATGGAGTTGCAGTGCCACTCACTCAAATTTGGCCTACCCTGGCTCCCATCATCATGACAGCTGTGTCAAACCTGAGTGCCGCTGGGATCCCAGAGGTTGCAGTGCCTGGAGCAGGGAGGTGAGCGCAGCTAGCCCTGTGGAACAGGAGCCCCAAGAGCTGCCACATGCCCCTTTGAAACATTCTGGTGATCTTAAGAGTTTAATATTCCAGTGAGACAAATGGGGGACAGAGGAGCTGACATCAGTCTGGGTAATTGTTTCAGGCTGCAAGCAGACTCAAAAAGAGAATACTGCATCAGTTTACATTTGTAACTTTCTAGCCCTCCTGGTTGTAAAGGAAATATTCCTTTTAAAAAAATGAAAGCTTAGATTCTGCAGAATCTGAACATACCATGTGGTCCACAGAAATACATCAAACAGGACTGTTGCACCCCATGGGCTAAGCATTTGACACGCCTGATTTGGATACTTTTCAATATCACATTCCTCCTATGCTTTCCCTTCTTCTCTCCATTGCGTTCACTCCCTCATCCCTACTGTATTTGCGTCTTACTAACTGAATTTAAACCAATAGGATGCAACAGTCACAATCAGCAGGACAAGAAGAGCATTTTTGAGCTCGTACTTGGTTATAAAATACAACAGCCAGCTGAAAAACCTCAATAGACTTGACTTTCAGTTCTACACCAGCTGGCAACAAGGTTATTTTTGCTAGTACCCAAATGGTACTTGAAAATTCATATCCCTTCACCTTTAGGAAGACAACTGACGTAAAAGCTAGGAAAACTTTTCTGTAAGTTAAGGGGTACCACTCTTCGCTTACTGCTCAATTCTCTTGCCCAGCATTTGTCTGCCTAACCAAATGGGATGTTTCTTCCTCAGTCAAGCACTTACAAAAATTCCACTGTCTGCAGTGTTCACAGAAACAGGTGTTCGTTTTTCTTTTGAACAGAATTTTAATCAGACCTTTTTCCTCTTTTCTGTTGTCCAAAAGTAATTAAGCAATCTATTCAATTACAGGGGCCCAGACCTGACTGAGGCTATTTCTGGAAAACCTCTCCAGTATCTTTAATCAGCTACTGCACACTGAAGGAAACAAATGTAGTAGTTCTCTCGACTCTGGCCAGGCAGTCATTTCTCTTGATTCTTTTGGCAGGACAAAAGTTTTCACCCCAAACAACAATGAAGCCATTAAATCAGAACAGGGCAATTCAAAATTAGTTTGCCTTGATCAGGCAAGTACTTCTATAACCAGTACACTTTTAGAATTTAATTCACTAGAATCACTGAAGAATAAAGGCTTCTCTTGATCCACTACCAAAATGCACACCTTTCCCCATGTTTGAAATAAAAGATTATCACACGCCCGCCCAATTCAATGCTAGTTTTATTTTTGGCAGGACTGCATATTTTGTGACATTAATTTGGTACTTGGATCTCAGTGAAACACTTCTATTCAAATCTCTGCCCTTAAACCCCATATCCACGGATCAATATTCTTCAGTCAAACACTTTGACGGTAACTGCTATAGAGCCAGTGGGCTAAGTACCGGTCCCACTGAAGTCAATGGTCCCACTCGTTTCAGAGAGAACAGGATTTAGTTCAGTGACAGAGAGTTCAAGTAAATCATCTGAAAACTGAAGCTGGTGCTCAATGAAGTGACCCACTTGTTGAGCAGAGTAGCTTGCTATGAGCATAACAAGGCTCTGTGATCAGCACTGGCAGCCTCTGGGTTTCCAGGCAGAGTTTAAGGTGTTGGTTTTGAAACTTTTGACCTACAAAATCCTAAATGGCGTAGGGCCTAAACTTTGCAAGAGTGACCCATTTCTTCTCGCGTAGTCTAGCATAGATGCAGTCCATTTGGAAAAGGCTATAGCACCATCACAAGCAATTCAGATGCCACTTTAAATCCAATCTAGCTATCATAAGACATACCATCTTTTTCTTGGCATATTCGAAAAAATTGGCTGCCACTTTGTCACTATGTCTGATTTAGCATCAACAATGGCCTTGGCTTGAGCATCCATTATACCTTCCTCTCTCTTGCAGAAATATTTTGAGACTCTAAAGACTCAGTGCAGTGCTCTTTCAGTTTATGAGGACAGGAATACACTGCTGTTTGGGCTGTGGAATTCCTTGTCTGAGGAGGTTGTGAAGGCTAGGACTATAACAAGGTTTAAAAGAGACCTGGATAAATTCATGGAGGTTAAGTCCATTAATGGCTATTAGCCAGGATGGGTAAGGAATGGTGTCCCTAGCCTCTGTTTGTCACAAGGTGGAGATGGATGGCAGGAGAGAGATCACTTGATCATTACCTGTTATGTTCACTCCCTCTGGGGTACCTGGCAATGGCCACTGTCGGTAGACAGGATACGGGCTGGATGGACCTTTGGTCTGACCCAGAAGCAGGAAGAAACGGATTCACATTCCTGAGCAATAAGTTTTGCCAGGAAGATTCCACTGCCATCTTGCTTGCTTGTTACCATAATGGGCAGGAAATGTGCCACTTTTCCGATGGTGCAAAGGTTCTTTGTGGAGCAGCATGCTAAATCTGGAAGATTTTTAAAGAAAGTCTCTTTGCAAAAGCTCATTTGCTAGTTCAAGAAGGGCTCCAGCAAATCCATGGGCAACGTCTGTGCCATTTCTAAGGTCTTGCTCTTGCATGTGAGAAGACTCTACAAACATTTTTGTGGCAGGATTCTGGATCTTTAGCTCCCTTAAAACAGCTGCTGCCTCGTTTGTAACAAAAAGCTTTTCTAAATGATTAACAACCAATTATATTCATTCCCTTTCGTCCATAAGCTGTGTGAGTGGTTTGGGCAAGCTCCTTAACTGCCTGAATGTTCCAAAATACGGCTTCTTCTAAGCCTGAATAATGCTTAGCTCCAATCTTCAAAATCTGGACAAAGCCCACAACTTTGGCAAAGGGAAGTTACTTACCTTGTTGTAACTGGAGATTTTTGAGATGTGTGGTCCCTATCTTTAGACCCCGGTGGGTATGCATGCACTCTATGCACCTGAGACTGGGGTTTTTGCAAGTAGTGTCCATTGGTCCATGCTTACATCCCGCTCTCCAAATGCTCTGGACCAAGAGCAAAAGGGATAGGGTAGTCCAACAGCCTCTCCGGTTCCTTCTCTGAATCTAGTAATGATCCGAAGCAGGGCGGGTAGTGGAATACAGATAGGGACCACACATCTTAAAGAACTCCAGTTACAACAAGGTAAGTAACTTCCATTTCTTCTTTGAGAGCTGATCCCCATGTTATTCCCCTGTGAGTGACTGACAAGCAGTACTCAGGGAGGGTACAAGGACGCAGGTGGTATGGCTGCTTGCAGAACCGCTGTCCCAAAGGATGTGTCAGCAGTGGAGTCCTGGATCAAGATGTAATGTCTCCTGAATGTGCGGATGGAGCTCCATGTAGCTGCCCTGCAAATATTAAGCAGGGGTGCCTCTTGGAGTGATGCTACTGAGGCTACTTGTGCCCTTGTAAAGTGACCCCTTACCCTGGGTGGGGGAGGAAGCTGTGTCACCTGAGTAGGATCACTAGAGATCCACTTGGAGATCCTCTGAGATGATACAGCTTCAAGAACTTGGCTGTTACCAGGAGGGTAAAGATTAATAACTTGTCTGTTGGCAGGTAAGGCACTAATTGACGCCAATTGAACCCATAGCAAGCTAGGGGAAATTCCTGTCATCTTGAGGGTATGAAGATTGTTAGATTTGTTATGCCTGCAATTAATACTCAGAAAGAGAATTAAGTAACCTGCTTGTTTATTCAGCTGCTGAGTTGTTTCTTGCTCTGCCTCATTTTACTGCTCCACTACTAGGGATCTGTATACATACAGATGCCCTCTAGTGGTTAGGCATGAAATATGCACAATTACATTGCATACATTAGGTTTCAGAGTAGCAGCCGTGTTAGTCTGTATTCGCAAAAAGAAAAGGAGTACTGGTGGCACCTTAGAGACTAACAAATTTATTAGAGCATAAGCTTTCGTGAGCTACAGCTCACTTCATCGGATGCATTTCATGAGCTGTAGCTCACGAAAGCTTATGCTCTAATAAATTTGTTAGTCTCTAAGGTGCCACCAGTACTCCTTTTCTTATTGCATACATTAGTCTTCCCCTCCAAGTTATTATCCCCAAAACATGCCTAACCTAACATTATAAATTGCAATTATAACTAAAGAGGTCAGAATAGATTATCTGAGCACTCCACAGTAAGAGGATCATTCTGCCTCTGTACCACTCGTCAGCCTTAACTATTTTGGTTACAGATTTAATTGCTCAGATGGTTTCCAAGACACACACGGTTGTGTCTCTCACGTTCTGGACTAGACACTTGAACAGATGTTCAGATGACAATTATTCTTGTTCCTCTGTGCTAGGAATTAATGGAACTATAGTGTCCTGAGCTTCAGAATTTGGATCACCTACATCAGATACAGACAGTGTTGCAACACTTTGTTTTGGGGTTAAATCCCAAATCTGTGTGTTGTGGTGATGCCATATCACATCTGGTGTAACTGCAATGACATAAGACTAAGATCCCTTCTGAGCTTGGATAGTGGCAGGAATCTACTTGTGGTCACCTCTGTAATCTCGAGCAAGAACACATCCCATCTGTAACTCTCTAATTGAAGAGTTCCCAAGGTCCTTTGCTTGATCGGTCTGCTTGTTAAATTCCTCTCTTCACAGATCATGTTTTAACAAATCCAGGCAAGATTGGAAGCTGTGTCCTAAGAACAAATTTGCAGGTGGTTTGTTGCCACATGCACAGCGTTTTGATATCCCAACAAGAAGTTTGCAAGTTTGGCCTGTAATGAACTTGTTTTTCTGCTTCAGCTCTCAACACATGTTTCCTGGTTTGAATAAAGGGTTCTGCTAAGCCATTTGTTGCACGTTGGTATGGTGCGGATGTAACATGTTTGATGTCATTATTTTTCAGGAAAGGTTGGAAATCTGCTCTAACAAATTTTGGACCATTGTCACTTACAACTTGTCTTAGTGATCCTGTGCAAGAAAAAGGCTTCATAGAAATTGCATGGTACATGTAGAAATCGTGGATGACATGCAGAAAACTTGCAGCCACTTGGAATATCTGACCACTACTCTTAGAAAATTGATACCCAAGAATGGGCCTGCAAAATCCAGATGCATTTGCTCTCAGGGAGCAGTTGGCCAGTTCCACGGATGAAGTGGTGCCAAGCCATTTAGATTTTGCATTCTCTGACAGCCAGAACAGTCCTTAGCTAACTGTTTAGTCTCTCGATCAATATCTGGCCACCAGACATATCCTCTAGCCAATGTCTTCATCTTAACTACACCAAGGTGCCCTGTATACAGCTCCTCCAGAGACATAGGAATGATGGCACAAATTTCATACATCAGGCAACCTTGAATAACTGTGATTTTGTTCCTCTGGGGGAAGAATGGCTTCAAGCTCTCCACTGGTTCTGTTTTCAGCCTTTTAAGGTAGCTTCATATATCTCTGATCAGATAATGTCTGCTCATTTCTTTTTTCAGTATTGAGTACCAGGAAGTACACCAATTTGTGCCACAATGAATGTTTCAACAGCTGTAAGTTCATCTTGTTGTTGCATGGAACTTGTATCCAACAGTGGTAGTCTTGATAACCTGTCAGTATGACAATGTTCAGCTGTTCCATTAAATATGACATCATAGTTAAGGGCCCAAGTATAAAGCCCATCTCTGAACATGAGCAGTGCCATTTCCAGAATGCCCCTTTTGGGGTTAAAAATGGACAATAAGGGTTTATGATCTTTCACGAGTATAAACTTCCTACCATACAGGTAATGTCCAAATTTCTTAACTCCCCAGATCAGACTCGAGGCTTCACAGTCTATCTGGGCATAGTTGCATTCTGATGGTCCTGGGGATCTGGAAGTAAAAGTGATAGGTTATTCCTAACCATGCAGCATCACATGGAAGATCACTGCTCAAGTTCCACAAGCTGATATGTCACAGGACAAGGAGATTGATGGTTTCAGGTTGTAGAGAGTTAACACTCACTTGGACGTAACTAGCTGCTAGGCCTTTGTGTTGCTTTGTCCATTTCCAGCATTTCCCTTTCTGAAGCAACTGATTCAGTGGATACAACATTGTTGCCAGCTTAGGCAAGAATGCTGGTAATAGTTAACAAATCCAATGAATGAATGACTCTGTGACACTTTTTCAGAGTGAGGTCCCCTCATAACAGCTTCATCTTTCTCCGGTGACTTATGCAGTCCTTTAGCATCTATAATGTGTGTCGACAATAAGTGACTATTCCTTGAAGAACTCACGTGTATCACAGTTCACCCGTAATCCATATTCTTCCAATCATTAGAAAACTTGTGGCAGATTCTTCAAATGATCATCGTCATTGAATTCGGTGACAATGATGTCATCTAAGTAAAACCTACAGCTTGGTATTCCTTGGAGTATCTTGTCCATTGCCCGTTGCCAGACTACAGAGATTAATGCCATTCCAAAGACCAGTCAGTGGTACTGGAACAAGTCTTTTTCAGTGTTGATGGCGAGAAATACCCTCAACCCTTCCTCCATTTCTGTTTGCAGGTAAGCATGAGTTAAGCCCAGTTTGCTGAATTTCTTTCCTCTGGCCAATGATAAGAAAATATCCTCCATGTGAGATAAAGGATATAGCTCTGTCTGGAGCACAGGATTAATGGTTACCTTAAAGTCACCATAAACCCTTACTGCACCATTTTTCTTCATGACAGAAACAATGGGAGTCACACATTCATTTCAGTCAACTCTGGCTAGTATTCCCACACTTTTCTTCCAGACCTTCCAGCTCCTTGTCAATGGCATCTCCGACAGCAAATGATACTTGCCGAGCCTTGAAGAACTGAGGGTTTGCCCCTTCTATCAGAATGACATTGGCCTTAATACCTGCTGCTACCAAAGAAGCCTTGCTCCCATGAGTCTTTTGAACATGCCCATGTGGCAGAGCAAGGCCTGAGTCCTTATGGCCTGGTTGTGAAGGCTCACCTGACTTGGACAGGGTCATGGAGGAATGTCTCCTCTTAGAAGGTCTAGAAGGGGATCTGCTTTTATGTTTGTGAGAGTGCCACTTACTCTCACGAGAGGGCCAAGCCAAAAGTTCCTTCCCTGTACGCCTCTCCACCCGGAGTCAGACTAGTACTAGTGGGTGGCCTCCTTGCTGACTCGGTCCAATGTACAAAAGGGGTCTCCCCAGCTTGGGTCTGAATGGGAACTCATTGCCTGCTCCATAATGTGCTTCCGAAGCCAAAGTCCTCACACCTGCTGCATTTAGTTGGGAAAAGAGTGGTAGATAGGCACTTCCCCGAGGCAGCACCTGTGGTCATCAGTGACTGAAAAGGAGCGGGGCCATGACATGCAGTTTTTAAAGTCTGGTATTCTGGGTATAATCTCAGTCCTGTGCCAGGAGACCAGGAGGGTTCCCCAGGGTGGGGATTCTCACAGTAACTAACTGGGGAACTATAAAACACTAACAATAAAAAACTGAGAATAATATCACTAGAATGTTTACAGGAGAAGAGAATGGTCAGCTTTGAACACTGGAGGATTCCTTCTCAGGTCATGTAGCAGTAAGAAGGAACTGGAGAGGCAGTCAATCCGCTCAGCTCCCTATACTCTCAGTGCGGAACATTAGGAGAGCTGGTGTGTAGGCACAGACCAACAGAGGCTGCTTGCAAGAATGCTCTAGCCTCAGGTGCTTGGAGTGTTTGGATATTCTCATAGTGGGATACACATCGGGACCAGAACTCAAGAAAGAATGTGTGGTGCTATCTCCACTCTGACCCTGAGCATCTAAGCACTTTGCATTCTTCAAAGAGATGTACAACTATTAACTAATTTTCACAAGCCCCCACAATGGTAAGAAGCACTATACCCATTTTACAGATGGTGAAACTCACGGAGGTTAAACTACTTAAACCACAAAATAAGTCAGTACCATAGCCCAGATTAGAATTTGGGAGTTTCTGGCTTCTAGTTCCAAAGTCAGTCCAATAAACCACAGACAACCCTGTAATATACAATAAGCATAAATACATGTAGAATTTTTGTTTCCAGTGGAACAGGTGTTGGAGGCAACTTAGATCCCCACTAAGGTGGATTTTGCACAAAGTGCTAATCAGGAAGTGTTTTTTCAATTTGTATTTTTAACAAGGGATCACTAAAAGCTGCGTGACAACATCATGTGCTTGAATATTGTTAAAAGGGTCCTGGTCCGATTTTATCAAAGGCAGACCAAGGTAAAGTGGAAAACTATGGCATTTTAGGGAAAGTCACAGAGTTGTGTGTATCTGCAGTACAAGTTCCAACTGAGTACAGAATTTTCAGTTAGCAATACATTTTTATTTTAAAAAACTACGCAAAACAATGATACTCGAATCTTCAGGTGACATCAATCCAAAACTAGCAGCAAGCAAAGAGGTTTCTACACTTCCCATTACTAGTTGGTTATGGAAGTGTTAAGCTGCCAACCGTCATTGCATTATCAAAAAGATGTTGCTTTAATATACTTTCAGAATTGCACATGCCCCCAAAATATTGCAAAGAGAAATGACAGAACCATTCTGAGCAGCAGGCAGAGTTGTAAGATACATAACTGAGTGGAATTCTAGTATTGCTTCATTCATGGAAGGGCAAGATAGCGTCTTAAATATTGTACCGAAATCACTGAATCCTCTGGGCTGGAGCTGAAGCAAAAGAAGCAATAAGTGAGTCATGCAAATGAATTGCATGCCTCTTTCAGGTCATGTTGTAGATAACAATGTGGAAGACCCAATCTCGATCATCAAAATTTAAAATGTTCCATGTTTCACTTAGTGAATGATACGGATGGTCGCTCACCTTGGTGACTATCTGAAGGGTATCATTACCAACAAACCATCTCCTAAATGAGTCTTTCCATTTACTTCATGGGCCTGAATCAGGCCCTGAAATACTACAGTCTAATTTAATTCAAGACAGATATGTGAGTCCTTGAGTAAAGCTTTAAAGAAATGCTCTCCGAGATTTAACTCCCCCATCTCTTTTTACTCAATCACAACAAAGTTTGGTAGTATCGTGTCACATTATTTTTGACAGTAAAATGCTTTGATCACAGCCTTAAGAAAATATGCTCTGGTATCAAAAAACCCTATCCAGGAGGTAAAACATGTGTGAGGAGTGCAAACACTATAAACTGGTCTCTCAAGGTGAGCTTAAATTGCAGCAGATTCAGAGTGAAATGAGTTGAAGGATAAGCGATTAAGAGAGACAAAGAGAGAGATGGATTTTTCAATTTTTTCAAGAACCCTAACCGTACACGGGTTTAGGAGCTGTTTCTGGAGCAGCCCAAGAAGGTGGAGAAGACCAAGATCCAGGGGGAGCTGTTATTCTGATTAATGAAGGACTTCAGTCTTCAGGGCTGTCAATTTAGCACCTCTCATATGTATAAAATTCATTTTTCATTAAAAAAGTTTAAGAATGAGTTCAATTATGTGACACAACATGGCTTATCGCAATTATAAATCAGAGGGTTCTTAATTTGGATCACTGGATATTGTCTCATGCTACCTGCAAGAAATAATATAATTCAGATACCCTATTTTGCAACCATCATCTCTCTAGTGGCTTAGTAGCTTTCTAATGAATATCAGCTTAAAATAAGCTGTTCCCCTTAGAGATATGCCTCTGCAAAGGCAATAGTCTCAAAGCAAACCAGTTACTGGTAAATAACTATTGTGTAATATTTATATGACAATAGTCTCTTAGCCTAAGAAATAGCCAAAATGTATATAATTCTAAGTAAAAAAGCCCACACTTTTCTCTGGTAGGTTTTATAGAAATATCTCTTGATTTTTTAAATGTAGAACTGATACTCATTCCTGATTGATTAACTAAATGGCATATATCATAGAAATGACAGTGAAAATGACATCCTATAGGACAGAATTCTAAGAAGAGTAGAAAGAAGAGAGAAAGATACTTAGACTAATATTCGTGAAAAATCATAAAGGTAACTTTAAAAAAATCTGTTGAAACGATACAAAGCTTTCAAAATGTGTGTTAAAATGAGTTGAATTGTGTGTGTATGTGTGTGTGTTTTTGGTATATGAGCATTATGTACTATATTAGAGAATCATGTTAGTTTTAAGATCCATTTTTATTACATCCAGTGGGAACTGTTAAAAACTTTCTTGCTGCTACTTGATACAGTAACTGATGCTAAATCAAGCAAATGAAATGAAAATCCATTATTCTACTACACCTTCCTGACACCTATGCTCCAGTAATGGGAAACTTTTCCGACAACCTGCCTGTATCTAGTATAATTACAATTTTTAAGCTTTAGTTTTGACATATTTGTTACTTACCTCATTATCCCCCATAAACCTAGATCATTGCATTTAATGGTATTTTAAATATCCCCCATCTGTGCTGAAAAGTTTCAAACAACACATTTTCTCATGCTTTTTCAGTAACTCTGGATTCTGTTGTTTGATTAGTGGATGCCCTGTCCTTGTTTAAATATGCTAAAATACTCACCTCTTCTGATTAGCATAGTCTGCCATGCAAAACCTTTGTGTTGTACTTTCTACTGATTTGTACTGTATTACACTTAGATCCAAGTATGTGTCTGCTCTTTTCTAATGAACTAATTTATCTTTGGCGGTCAGCTTCACATGTACAGTCAGTGTCAAGTGCTGGAGAAAGAAGCAGCCACAAAGATGCCTCTTCTCCTTACTCTTCATTTTTGCACTGAAAAGATTGTGGATTCAATGTCTGACAATTGCCTTTCAAGTCAGGAGCAGAACCACAGATAATTAGCAGAGTTTGGATTTGAAAACATTGTGCCAGACAAAAGAGTTCTTGACAAGGCAGACTCTGGAGAACAAGAAAACCTAGAAAAAAGAAAAGTAGCATGGCCTTGCACAATGAGCTACCATCGTACACAACCAGCTCCTGGGTCAACTTCCCACAACAACTTCAAAGTATCTTTGTCACCAGTGGGTGTCCGGACCAGGGGGAGTACTGAGTGAGTACTCACTGGCTTGCTCTACCAACCCATCTAGGGTAGGACAGCCAGTTCTACAAAATTTGAGTTTCCAAAAAGTTAAGGATCTGATTCTCCGCATTTATATGTGTAACTATCAACTTCAACTGAATTTCTCAGGTAAGTGAAAGACACAGGCTCTAGTCACCAGATACTGGTTCCCACTCCAGTTGAGAAAAGCAGCCTAAAACCTGACCTAATGAGCTGAGAAAGATTCCTTATTCCTTCACCCACTTACTTCCCTGGTCCTTCTCGCATGAACAGAAAGCAACAATACCCGAAGTCCAAAGGTGCAAACAATTCGATGTTTATTGGGGGTGAACTTCCAGCAAGCATAATTCCAGTTTCCTTCCTTAGTGTCCCCCTTCCAGCTCTGACACCACAGAGCCTTACCTATGTCCCTATTCCCATTCCCCCCCTTAGCAAAATATGATTCCAATTTCCCCACCCCCATTCCCTGTTCCCATTCCCCCCTTACTTCCTGATTGACTGCAGACTATATAGTAAAACTTGAGTTCTGCTTAGCTATACCTTAAGCAATCATTTTACTGAAATTTAACTAACCAATCCTAACATATTGTAACATTATTATATAACCAATTATATCCCACCACCTTAATTAGTTTACACCTAGCAAAATGAATTATACAGCAGACAGGAACAATCACAGAACCAGACAGAGATTATACAGACAAACAATAGCAAAGTGGGTACTATAATGACAAAACAATACAGAAGTGAGGATTTCACATCCCTAAATTCTTAGAGTATAGGCCTTTACAGACAGGCCTGAATATCTATATCCTAACATTCCACCCCCCTTTTTTTTTTCTTTTTCTTTTGGGATCCTCCTGGCCAGGTATCCCTGGAAAAGCATAGGACATATGGCATCACATTTCCTGATAGGGCCAGGCATCAAGGTGGAAGGTGTTGATATTCCATTTGTCCCACTGCCCCTTGTGTTGTATAGTGCCCTGCACCTTCTCTCGTACAGGCATACCACACCTATTCCAATTAGTGTTCCAGACTTCCCATTATAGTGGGCCCGAGAAGGTTGGGTCTGGGTTGTCTAGTACACTGTAGGGTTTGGAGGGCTTACTACATTACTTATAGGTTATCTCCATATGCAACGTAACACAAGTACAGTTAACAATACAAAATCCACAGTAACACTGAGTCCTGACCACTGCAGTATGGTCCAACATTCGAGACAATGCCAAAACACAGCTTCTCCTCCTTCGACAGGGTCACAATCTTATGTGTCCAGTTGCTGGCAGTTGCAACAAGCTGCCCCTGCAGGTTTTGCTTGCTTTTGTCCATATCATAAGTCCGCTGAATGTTCACAGAGAAATGGGATATTGTCCAAACCAGCTTGACCACTTGGTATGGAATCAGGCAATATGCCCTGGTTTGATTATTCACAGCAATAAGATTCATAGATCCATTTGTGCACCAAAGTCCATATAGCAGCATGTAGATATGTGTAGTTTGGTTATGGGCTGGTGTAATTGTGCCCCCAGTAATACGTACATTCCCAGCAAAACACCTTATACACAGTACACCCCAATTGTCCACCCCTTGCATAGGCCATTGATCCTGCTCCTCTATAGTCATAGGAGAGGGGCACATCCAAACATCTTCTGTTGATTTACATTATTTTACACACCCCTCCATTGATTTCCAGTGAGCTCCTCCCTTTCTCATTATTCCATAGGGCTTGTGGGAACCACCTTAGTTGCCATTCCATTTCCAGGTACCATGGTAGCTATTACACAGGTGCTGGCTTCCTAGTTGAGCATTTTGCATTCCCATACACATCTCCCCCACCCCCAAGGTCAGCCTTTTGAAGCCATTCCCGACCCATATCATGAGATTTTTTGTTCATTGAAACACAGCAATGCTAGCAACAAGACAAACACCACAGACAAACAACACAAAACATAGATCCATGGTATTCTGAGTTATTCTTCCGCTGGTGCCAGCTTGCTTGTAGAGTGTCTGAAAAACAAAAGAAACAATTTCCAGCCCCCTGGTGGGGACAGATTATTGCTTAATAATAATAATACCACTTTCTTTTACAAATTTCCTTGCTAATTGCAGGAAAAACAGAAGAATTACCTCCAAGCTGTCCTTATTTTGTTCTATAGTCAGGCTAGTAAATTATCCCACTCACTGGTCATTTATGAAATTCATGAGGTGGTGTACCTCAGTTTCCCCTCTTGTAGAACAGACTATGTTTGCAATAGTTTCTCTGCTGTATCAAGCTTTAAGTTTATTCTCAGGTAATAGCTGAGACACAGCTTCAGATTTTAGCACTGTATCCTGGGAAAATGCACATTCCTTCCATATAGTTTAACCTCTAGAAGGTGGAATCCCCCAGTGGCTTAGCACTGATGTAGCACTTCCAGTGCAGGGCTGTTCCCAGTGGAAAGGGATACAGACAGTGTCTCTATGCCCTGGCAGACATTTGTTGATAAAACAACCCTTCAAATTACAGAGAGCAGGTGTAAAGTGGCAGCTCTACATTGTCCCAGGAACCCAATCACAGAAGTGTGAAGATGATAAAAACATTCTGTCAAGCAATGCTGGACCCAGAAAGAGTAAAGCCAAGATTCTGAGCCCACATCTGTAGCCCTTTGGGTGTGATGAAAACCTTCTGAATGTGACCTACTGTCAGCAGGTGAGCTGAAACAATAGGTCAGAAGACAGTCAAAATCACTGAGGTGTTATCTCTGAAATCTTAAAGACAATTTAAATGTCAAAAGAAAAGCAGTACTTGTGGCACCTTAGAGACTAACAAATTTATTAGAGCATAAGCTTTCGTGAGCTACAGCTCAGTTCATCGGATGCATTTGGTCGCAGTTTCTTTGAGAGTGTGTGGCACAAGCTGTCAGCATAGTCTGTGTGGTATGTAGATTGTAATGGATTTTTTACCTTCAGTCCTTTCGGTATGATGTCCATCTGTTTGCATTTGGAGAGGAAGATGATGTCTGTCTGTATCTGTACGAGTTTTTTCATGAAGTTGACAGATTTCCACTCTATACGGCTAAATTCAGTGCCTTGCATAATGACAGGTTTCAGAGTAGCAGCCGTGTTAGTCTGTATTCGCAAAAAGAAAAGCAGTACTTGTGGCACCTTAGAGACTAATAAATTTATTATTTATTTATGAAGTGAGCTGTAGCTCACGAAAGCTTATGCTCTAATAAATTTGTTAGTCTCTAAGGTGCCACAAGTACTGCTTTTCTTTTTGCGAATACAGACTAACACGGCTGCTACTCTGAAACCAATTTAAATGTCAACACTGTTAACTGTTTAGATGGAGATCATTTTTGCAAAACCAACCAGTTACTCTGAGTAGGTGGGCGGAATTTAAGTATAATACTGCCACATTTTCCCCTAGCAGTCTGGCTTTGGCTTGGATTGTCACCAACCAGAATGGGCCCAAACAGGGTAGATCATCCTCTAAATAGGCACATGTGTTGTATCTAGTTCTGAGCTCACTTTCACTGATATAAATCAGAAGTCACACTGTTGAATTCAGAGGAGTTACACTGATGCAAGTGAGAGCAGAACTGGGCATACAGGCTGCAAAAGCAGTTTTAAAGTGCACCCATATTTTCGATCTAACTGACCCCATGCAAGTGGGGAGCGGGGGTTGCAGTGCTTGAATCAGAGTTCATATCCATTAAAATATGGTTCAATCTCCTCAATCCCCAGGCCCCACCTCAGAAGTTTCTATGGTGGAAGGCCAAGAAGCAGTCTCTCTTGGCTTAATGGGAAATCTAGGCTGTGTGTGCCTCCTCCCAGAATTTGGCTCAAAACCTTTCAAAATTAGTATGTCCCAATATTTCTGATCTCTTTCTGTTTCTTAAGTTCTTCAGCCTTTCTAAAGGTCTTGGGCCACATGCCATTAAGACCGTCTGGCATAGCCCCAAAGCTACCTTATCCCACCACTTGGATTTCCCCTGGCATGGGGGAATCTTGCGGTGGTTTAGAGCCTCTTAAAAAGACTCTATCACACACCTATTCTCAGGCTGCAATGTAGGAGATGTGGCCAGTGGATGGCCAGGGCATCCTTATATCTCAGTAATCTCCAGCTGTCTCTGGGGCTGTGGGCAGACAGCATGAATTATAGCAGCCCTGACTCTGCTCTAATGTATGACAGCTGGATGGCCTCAGGATCCAGGGGATGCAAAGATGGTTTAAAGCCACGTTTACACACTCCTGAGCTGCAGCCATGCACAAGATCTTGGCTCTCAGGCCATCTTGCAAAGAGTTTATTTTTGTTTCATTCTTTCTGTCTCTTCCTCCCCTTTTTTAAATAAAAGCATGTAATGGTCTTAATAGGGAGTCTTTTAAAGGGAATTAGCAAGAATAAAATGGTACATTCTGTTCATTCCTCTAACTAACTTATAATCTATCACAAGTGTTCTGTGTACTGGGGAATTACTCTCCGACGATAACACTGAGTTCCCATGGGGATGAAAGATGGCCTTTTATGTGAGAAAATGTTGGCAACCCTAGCAACCTAGGTGCTTCCCTCTTTGATGAAGGTTTCCTTTCTAATGTACCAAAGCATCATATTTCAATGTGCAATAACAATGAAAAAAAGAGAAGTAGAAAAGGAAACACTTTTCTCCCATTAAGAAAGTCTGATAAAAACTGCTCTTTCATCTGGCATTTGATACTCATATGCACTTTCACATTCACAGTTGGATGGAGATTTTTCTTCAAGTTCCACCCTAATTTATTTATCTTAAAATAGGCAATGTACTGTAATTTTACAATAAAGGACTCCAAATCAAAGCTTACCTTATCCAGAGGTAATTAATACAAAGATTGTTGAATTAAAGATGTGAGTCTTGACACTTTGGCAGGGGGTAAGGGACATGGTCTCAAAGGCCCAAATTATTCCTGAAACAGACCAATTAACACCATGTATCTTCTTTTATGTTAACTTCAATTAAGGTTTCTTAAATTTTTTAAAGTTATTTTCTTCTTTACAATCTCAGAATGTCAGAAATGTACATCAAAGAAAAACGATTCAGTGGGAACACCATAGGTAACGCTCATTTGCACAAAAATCTGCATATTGCAAAGGAGTTCAGAGCCCATTTTGCATGAATTATTGCAGGATGTGAGTCAATGAATTAAAAAGTTTAACAATAATAATCATCCAAATGATGATAAGCTTCACTTACTTGTGTTGACATAATGAATTTCCAAAAAGCGAGTCGGAAATTGACTTCTGTGACAGAAAGAAGTAAGAAACTGATCTAAAATGGAAAGCTATGCAGCTCTGTGTGTTTTAAACCGCTTTTCAAATTCACTTTGCTCATTATTAGAGAGCATGATTCAACACTCCCATAGTGGAAGAGGATATTTTTTTCTACTAGAGGAAACAGCAATGGATGGATTTTCACACTCTTTTCTCCTTTTGACAGTAAATCCATTTGCTCCTTTTTCAGAATTGCATACAATATATTATCAGAGTAGCTTTCATTCTGCAATCATTTGTATATATCATCAGTTTGTCCTTAGACAATTCCTTTTGCGAGGTATCATTCCTCAGTTTGCCACTGATTTGCTTAGCCCCCATAGCTATTTTCCTCAATCTAGGGCAAGAAATATGTTCTTCAAAATGCCAATGCAAAGAGGAGTTTGGCAGTAAATCACCATGCTGACTAGCCTTAATTTTTACTGAGAGATTGTAAGCAGCACCAAATAAAGAGCACATATCCAAAGACTTTCAGTGCAAAGCCATCTTATTCAGGGCCAAATTCTGCCAAGGGATATCTGCATGTGGCTCTTGCTGACTTCAAGTCACTCCAACTAAGAGCTAGTCAAATTATTTATTGCAAACAATGTATTCCTCTACTGTGCCCCACCCCCACTTTTCCTTTGGAAACTGTCCACAAACAGAGCAAAATTTTCCAGAATTTGTACATTGTTTGTTGTTGTTCAGATAATAGTTTTTATGAATATATTTGGGCCTGTGGCTTATCTACAAGTCATCATAGTCAGTGGCCCACAGTGTATTCACTAGTTAGAATTCAGTATCCTCCTGGCTGTGTAATTGGGCACCTCTTTCACATTGTAAGCAGAGTCTGGATGAGCTCTCCCCTGACATCTAGTGGTGAGCTGTGGAAAAAGACTTCAGGAGCTTATCGCCTTTGCATGGACACACCCAGCCTGCCTAGGTGCTCAGCATGATGGGATTGCTTCCCGAATGATCACTTGTGGCTGGTGGTGGATCCCCAGTCTCCTTGTTATTGGGGCAGGAGTAATAAAGGGTTGTTATCCTTGTTGTGTGAACTGAGGGCAGCAGAACTGTACCTGGCATACCCCAATGGAGGGACTCACCCTGTATAAGAGTCCTAGACACCATTTGACCCTTCTTTTCTCCTTGGTATAATAAACGAGCTAATTTAGATTCAATTGAGAGTCTTGTTACACGCTGCAGAGCTGAAAACACTGATACCTAGGTCTAAGTATTAGACCTACTTTGGGACAGTGTCTCTATTGCAAAAGACTGCCCAGTGTGCATCAGCAGTGAGGCTCCCCCACTAACACCTGAAATCACTGAGAGCTGTGTTACGTAGGGGTCCTGAAGACATCTTGGTGAGTGGCCAGCCAGGCGGCTGGTGGAGAGGGCAAGAGCAAAGAGGCATGGCAATTGGCCATTGGGGTGACAAGCGAATGCCAGAGCAGTGGAGCATGTAAGTTGCCTCCTTAAACCGTCCCCCTCCACACAGGATGGGAGGTGAACTCTGCAGATGAACCTCTGAACTCTGGGACTGCACTGGCCAAGGACAATAACTGAGAATGGGGTACAGAGAAGGGACAGGCACATTAAAAGGACTTTTGGGTTGCTGGACTTAAGAACCTGAGAGGAAAAAGACACTGCCCAACTTACTTGGGGGTGGGTCTTTTGCTCATGGTTTATGTTTATGAACCCTAGTTGTGGTGTTTTCCCAAATTAATGCTGAGTTACTTCCCTTCTTTTATTAAAAGTTTTTGCTACACTCAGACTCTGTGCTTGTGACAGGGGAAGTATTGCCTCTTCCAGGCGCCCAGGGGGTGGTGTGTAATTGTCCCAGGTGGGGGCTCAAGCTGGTTTTGTGTTGTATTGTTGAAAAGGAACCCTTAGATACTTAACCCAGCCCTTGTTGCTGCTGGCTCCACCTGGCAGAAGGGTTACAACATGATATGGTTTCTGTTCCCTAATTGCATGACTTCCCTTTATAAACAGGAGTAGTACTTCAGAGGTCATAGGGATATCTCTCAATGAGAGTGATCACTTTAAGGGGAGAGGGAGAGAGAAGCAGGCCTAAGAAATTTTAGAAAACAATCTTGTGACTGGGGTATGGATAGTCCTACCTAGTGGTCAGAGCCATGAGTCAAACTGAAGACAGCATCAGGTACCAAGGTGAAGGTAAGAGCTGGGGACAGAATCAGGTACCAAGCCAGGGACTGGAGCTGGAGATAGTGTCAGGTGCCAAGCCAAAGATCAGAGCAAAAGACAACATCAGAGGTAGGGCGGAGGAGCAGGACCTGGAGTAGCGCAGGACAGCAGGAACTGGGAGTAGATACAAACTTACGATAGGAGGGCAGGAACAGGGCTCAGGAGTAAGGTAAGCAGAAGGGGGCCCTCATAGCAGCCAGCCAACCAGGGATTCCTCTAGTTGCTCAGACAACTTCCTGTTGGTACTTCCTAGTTTTATAGAGCCCCTCATCCAATTGGGGGGCTTGATGTTTTCCCCCAATTGAGAATTTGGGGGATGGGTCCCTCTGCAAGTTCACTCTTCTCTTGGACCTTTCCTTGGTTACTCAGGTGAGTTGCTGGGCGGTGGTTGTGTCCTAGGGACCTGTAGAGATAAAATCATAAGGCCATCTTGAATTCCTCTAAAGGACAACTGAGCCTCCATCTTGTAAGACCTTCTTGTCCCCTCCTAGCTGTAGTTTGGTGTTTTTTTTCTGTTTTGGTGGAAAATGACAGTAGCGGTCAATCAATTAATCTGCCTACTGACCAAAAGTCTATACAAGGCAGTGTTCAGATCAGATCGGGGCTGCCCAACTGAGTGGTAGTGTCTGGTTGAGGCCATTCACCCCACAAGGGTTACTTGTCATACTTACCTACACACACCTGATCCATCTGTATAGGAGTCACTCACCACACGCACGACGACGCA